>NW_004525066.1:56736-116717 GCF_000260255.1 Octodon degus
GGATCACAAGTCCGCATCTTGTACAGCAATTAACCACTAAGAAGAATATATGCAGTGTATTATTTGGTGAAACTGTCCTTCCGATATGATTTGAAACTGTCTCATTGCTATCTGTTTGTCAATAAAACTTTGAAAAAAAAAGACTAAACCTAACTCTAACCCCAACCATTAACCGAACTTTAAACATAACCCTAACACTCATCATAACCCTAAACCTAACAATAACCCTAACCATATCTGTAACCTTAAGCCTAATCCTAACTGCAGATTAACCATAAACATAACCATAATCATAACTCTAAGTGTAAACCTAACCCTAATCTTGACAATAACACTAACCATAACACTAATCCTAACTGTAAACCTTACAATAACTGCAGACCTAACACTAACCCTAACCCTAAAGGTAACCCTAACCTAAATTTAACCATAACCCTAATTGTAATCCTAAACTTAAGCTGAACCCTAATTGTAACTGTAAACCAAACACTAACAGTAACCATAACCGTAACCTTCAACATAACCCTAAACATAATCATAACACTAAACCGAACACTAAACCTAAACTTAGTGCTTAACCTAACCCTAACCCTAACCCTAACCATATCGCTAACCCTAACTCTAAACCCCAACACTAACTCTAATCCTAACTGTAACCTTAACTCTAAAACTAACCTTAAAATAACACTAAACCTAACGGTAACCTTAAGCGTAACAATAACCCTAAGCCTAACCCTAACCATTAGCCTAATTGTAATCCTAACCACAACCCAAAAACTAATGATAACCTTAACACTAACCTAAAACGTAACTCTAACATTTACCTTAATACTAACCCTAAGCCTAACCGTAACCGTAACCCTAACCATAACCCTATTCTCACCCTAACCTAACCATTACCGTAACCCTGATCATAACCGTAAACCTAACCCTATCCCTAACCATTAGCGTAACAGTAACCCTAACTCTAATCCTAAAGCTAATGCTAACCTTAACACTAATGCAAAAGTATCCCTAACCCTAACCCTAAACATAACACAAACACTAACCCTAACCCTAACCCTAACTGTAACCATAACCCTATATGTAACCCTAACCCTATATGTAACACTAACTGTAACCATGAACATATCCCTAAATCTAACCTTAAATATAATCATAAAACTACCTGCAACCCTAACACTAATCCTAACCATAAATGTAACCCTAACACTAACAGTAACCGTGACTCTAAACCCAAAAGAAAATGTATCTGTAATCCTAATGCTAACCCTAACAATAACTTTAACCCTAGTTCTAACACTATCCCTAAAAGTTACCCTAACTGTAACCCTAACACTATGCCTAAAACTAATCCTAACCCTAACTGTAACCCTAAAACTCATCCTAACCTAACCATAACAATAACCCTGACTCCAACTTTAAATATAACTGTAATGCTAACCATAAACATAACGATAACATTAAACCTAAATGTAACCAAAATCCTAAACGTAACACTAAATGTAACCATAGCACTAACAATAACCATAAACCTTACCCTAAAACCTAAGCCTAACCATAAACTTAAACCTTACCCTAACCTTAACCCTACCCTTAACTGTGACCATCACCCAAACCCTAACACTAACACTAACTGTGATCCAAACTGTAATGCTACAACTATCACTAAAACTAAAGTTAACCTTAAATCTAACACTAAATGTAACCCTAACCCTAAACCTAATCATGCCAGTAATGCTAAACCTAACCCTAACCCTAACTCTAAACTTAAAACTAAATGTAACCCAAGCGATAACTATAACCCTAGCCTTAACCCTAATGGTAAACGTGAAACTGTCTGTAACCCTAAATGGAACACTAATACTAACTGTAAACCTAACCCTAGGCCTAAAGAAACTATAAACCTAATACTAAACTAAACTGTAAATCTAACTCTAATACTAATTATAACCCAAACACTAGCCCTAAACCTAATTGCAGGCCTAACCATAACTCAACCTCTAACCTAAACCGTAATTCTAACTGTAAACCTAAACCTAACACGAACAGTCACGATAACCATAACTCTAAATCTAACCATAGAGCTAACTATAACCATAACAATAACCTTAACCCTAATCCTAACCCTAATTTTAACAATAAACTCAGACCTAACTTTAGTCCTAACCCTTACTGTAACCCTAACTCTAACCCTAAACTTAATCCGAAACCTATCTGTAAACCACACCTTACCCATAACCCTAACCATAACTGTAAGCCTAACCTTAACTGTAGCAATAACAGTAAATCTAAACCTAACCGTAGCACTAACCCTAACCATAATTGTAACCTCAGAACTTACCCTAAAACTAACACTAACACTAACCCTAACCATAACACTAACCCTAACCCTAAACCAAGCAATGACCTTTACCCTAAATGTAACATTAAGCACAAAAATAACTGTAAACCTATCCCTAACCATTACCCTAACTGTAACCCTAGCCGTAACACTAATATTAATGCTAATCTTAAATCTAAACCTAAACATAACCCTCTCACCATAACCCTAAACTTAAACCTAAACCTAAAATTAAACCTAGCAGTAAGCCTAACCCTAACACTGACATTAAATGTAACTGGAACATTAACCCAAAATGAAACCCTAACCTTAACCCTAATGCTAAGCTTAAACTTAACCCTAATCATAGCCCTAAGAAAAATCTAAACCCAAACCTAAAACTAACCTTAAATCTAATTGTAACTGTACCCTTAAGCACAATGATAAGGCTAACCCAAACCTGACCTGAAACCTAACATTAACCCTAACACTAAAACTAAACCTAACCCTAACACTAACCATAACTGACATTAAAACTAAACCTAAATCTAAGCGTAAATATAACCACAAATATAACCTTAGCTCAAACCCTAACTGTAGCTATATATATAACCATAACCCTAAAGATAGACCAAACCATAATCCTAACCTAACACTAACCATAAACAGAAACCTGAACCCAAACTCTAACTGTAACTCTAACTCTAATACAAAGTGTAACTCTAAATATAACCCTAACAACAACTGTAATGATAATCGTAAACCAAGCCATAGCCTTAAAACTAAACCTAGATGTAAACATAACTGTAAAATTAATACTAACTGTAACCCTATCCTTAACTGTAATGGTAATCCTGAAACTATCTGCAACCCTTATTGGAACACTAACCCTAACTGTAAACATAACCCAACCCTAAATCTAACTGTAAACCTAACACTAACCCTAACAGTAAAACTAAACATAACACTAACTGTAATCTAAACCCTAGCCCTAAACTAACTGCAGCCCTAACCGTAACACTACCCTAACCCAAAACATAACCCTAACCATAAACCTAAACCTGACACTAACAGTCACCATAACCGTAACTTTAACTCTAAACATAGAGCTAACCAAAACCATAAGACTAACTGTAACTCTATCCATAACTTTAACCCTAATGTAACTGTAATGCTAGCCCTAAACATAACAATAACCCTAACCCTAACATAACCCTAAGAGTAAAAATAACACTAAACCTATAACAAACTGTTAACCTAACCTATAGCCAAACCCTAAAGCTAAAACTAGCATTAACCTTAAAACTAACACAAAACATAACCTTAACCCTAAACCTGCCACTAATCATAAGCCTAACCCTAACCATAACTGTAACCATAGCATCAACCCTAACGCTAACCCTGACATTAAACGTAACTGGTATTCTAACCCTAAATGTAGCCTTAAGCTTAACACTAACTTTAAACATAACTTTAACGCTAACAGTAACCCTAACCCTAAAACTAATCCTAAACCTAAACATAACCTGAACCTTAACCATAAACCTATCCTTAACCTTAAACATAAATGTAACCCTAATTCTAACTGTAGCCCTAGACATAACCCTAACCATAATAGTAACCCAAAGTCTTAACCTAATCCTAACACTAATCCTAACTGTAACCTAACCCTAAGAGAGGTTTACTAGGAGATCCTAAACCTAACTATATACCTAATACTAAACCTAACCAACCATAACATGAACCCTAGCATTACTATTAACACTAAGCCTAACTTTAACTCTATCCCTAACTGTAACACTAACACAAACCCTGACACTAACCCTTACCCTACGAGCACCCCCAAACACAACTGTAAACCTAAACCTAACCATAACAATAGCTTTAAACTTAACCCTAACCCTAAAGAAAATCCTAACTATAACCTAACCTTAACACTAACCATAAACTTAAACCTAATCCTAACCTTAACTCAAACTCTAACCATAACTCTAACCCTAATACTAAGCATCACTCTAAATGAAATCCTCACTATAGCCGTAATGCTAACCCTAAACCTAACCTTAACTCTAAACCTAATCCTAAACCTAAAAATAATCTGAATCCTAACCATAAACCTAACCCTAACCCTAACCCTAAACGTAAACCTAATTCCATTGCCAGCCAAACTGAAACCCTAACACTAATCCTAAACCTAACAATAAACCTAACCCTTAACCTAATCCTAAAACTAACCCTCACCATAAATCTAACCCTAACTATAACACTAACCCTAAAACTAACACTAACCATAACCATAACCCTATCCCTAAACCAACCATAAACATAAACCTAACCCTAAGTGAAACCCTAAACTTAACCTTAACAGTAACATTAATCATATCTGTAATGCTAACTGTAACCCTAAACTTAAAACTAACCCTAAATGTAACCAATAATGGAACACTAACCCTAATTGTAACCCAAATCCTAACCCTAAACATCAGGATAAAACTAAACCTAACCCTAACCTTAACCTTAAAAGTAACAGTAAGCCTATCTCTAAGCCTAACCCTAACTTCAACAATTACCCTAACCCTAATCCTAACCATAACCACAAACAGAACACTAGCCATAGCTCTAACCATAACACTAAACCTAACCCTAACCATACACCTAACCATAACACTAATCGTAACTAACAATAAACCTAAATGTAATCATATGCATAACCCTAACTGAAATCTTAACTGTATCCCTAACCATAACCATAAATGGAACCCTAACCCTAAGTCTAACCTTAACACTAAACCTAGCCCTAAACGTAAACCTAGCCCTAACCCTAACTGCAAACATAATGCTAACAAAAACTCTAATCCTAACTCTAACCCTAAACCTAAACCTAGTCCTAAATGCAATCTCAAAAGTAAACCTAGCTCTAAACCTAACCTAAATGTAATCGTAACCACAAACCTAAACCTAACCCTAATAACCCAAGTGCTAAGAGTAGCCATAACCCTAACACTAACCCTAAATGTAAGCCTAAACCTAACCCTACTAGTAACACCAACTGTAAACCTAACACTAACCCTAAACATAACTCAAATGCTAACCAAAACCTTAATTCTAAGTGTAACCTTAAACCTACCCCTAAAACTAACACTAACCATAACACTAACAGTAACCCTAACTCTAATCGTAGCCCTAACCTCAACTGTTACCCTAAAAGTAACCCTAACTGCAGCCCTCACAGTAGCCCTAACCATAACACTTACCATAATTGCAATGCTAACACTAAATCTAACCCTAAATATTAACTTAAATGTAACATTAACCCTAAAAGTAACATTAACACTAACCCTAAGTGTAACACTAATCCAAACCATCATCCTAACCCTTAGCAAAACCCTAACCATAACTGTAACCATAAACTTAACCTTAAATTCAGCCCTAAGAGCAAGCCTAACCTAAACCATAAAACTAACTGCAACCATAACCCTAAACATAAACATAACCCTAACTGTAACTCTAGCACTAAATCTAAACCCTAACCCTAACACTAACACTAACAGTAACTCTAAACTAAACACTAATCCTTTCCATAAACCTAACAGTAAACATGTCCCTAACACTAACCTTAACTGTTAGCCTAAGCATAACCCTACCATTAACCCTAACTGTAACCCTAACTCTAATCCTAAATGTAACCCTAGCTGTAATCCTAACCATAAACCTAACCCTAACCACAAAACTAACAATAGGCCTAACCCTAACTCTAACACTAGTTCTAACCATATCCCTAAACCTAAAACAAAACTTATCCTTAACTGTAATCCTGACAGTAACA
This sequence comes from Octodon degus, assembly GCF_000260255.1. NCBI lineage: Eukaryota > Metazoa > Chordata > Mammalia > Rodentia > Octodontidae > Octodon > Octodon degus. Next base: position 62,886 of record NW_004525066.1, read on the forward strand.
CTAACCCTAACTTTAATCATATCCTTATGATTAGCCTAAGTGTAACCCTAAGCAGAACCCTAACCATAACCTTAATGCAAACACTAACTCTAACCCTAACCTAACCCTAAGCATAACCCTAAACACAACTGTAACCAAAACCTTAAATTCTAACTATAATGCTAACCCTAAACATAACCCTAACATTAAACCTAACCCTAAGCGTAACCCTAAAACCAACGATAACTGTAACAGTAACCCTCATTCTAAATGTAACCCTAACACTAAATGTAACCTTAAACCTAACCTGAAGTCTAAACCTAACCCTAACCCAAAACGTAAACTGAAGGCTAAACCTCAAGCTAAATATAACACTAACAATAAATCTAACCCTTATGGTAAAAATAACCCTAACCTTAATTCTAACCATAACCGTAACCCTATCCCTAAACCAGCTGTAAACATAACCCTAACCCTAAACATAACCCTACAATTAACCCTAACACTAACCATAACAGAAACCAAGAATACTAACCCTAACTGTCACCTAAACCTAACTCTAACCCTCACCATAAACCTAACCCTAAACATAACCCTAACCCTAACCTTATGCATATCACTAAGCCTAGCCCTAAACCTAACCCTATGTTTAACCATACACCTAACTCTATTGCTAACCATAACAGTAAATGGAACACTAACCATGACTCTAACCGTAACACGAACCCTAATCCTAAAAGTAAACTTAACCCTAAAGCTCACACTAAATATAAGCCTATACCTAAACCTAACTGTAAACCTAATCATAACCCTAACTGTAACTTGAAAACTAACCATAGCACTAACCCTAACCCTAAACTTAACCATATACCAAACCCTAAAACAAAACTTATCCTTAACTGTAACCTTAAAGGTAACAATAACCCTAACTTTAATAATACCCTAATGATTACCCTAAGTGTAACCCTAACCAGAAACCTAACAGTAACCTTAGTGCTAACGTTAACCCTAACCCTAAGCCAAAACCTAAATGTAACACCTAACTGAAACCTTAGCTCCAATCCTAAACCTAACCATAACCCTAAACGGAACATTACCCTAAGTATAGACCTAACTATAACTGTAACCCTAACCCTAACCACAATCAGAAATGTGACCCTAAACATAAGCATAAGCCTAACTGTAAACCTAACCATAACCCTAACCCTAACACTATATATAAAAGTAACCCTAACCCTATCCTTAAATGTAACCTAAACCGTAACAATAACCAAACCCTAACACTAACAGTAACCACAAACCTAACACTAAACCAGTGCTAAACATAATCCTAACCTCAACGGTAGCCCTAACCCTCACCATAAACTTAACCCTAACCCTCATGTAACCCTAAGGCTACCCCTGAATGTAAGCATAAACCTAAAACTTATCATAACCCTAACTGTAACCCTAAACCTAACCATAACCAGAACTGGAACACTTACCCTAAGTATAAACCTAACTTTAAATGTAACCCTCACTGTAAACATAAACCAAACTTAAAACGAACCCTAACTGTAACTCTTGCACTAAGCCTAACCCTAACAACAGCCCTAACTGTAACCCTAATAGTAATCCCAATTGTAACACTAACCATAACCCTAACAATTACACTAACCAAAACCCTAACCATAACCCTAATCCTAAACCTAAATGTAATCCTAATTCTAACAGCAACCCTAACCCTAAATGTAACCCTAACCAAAACAGCAGCCCTAACCCTAAACCTAAAACTAACACTATTCATAAGCATAACCATAACCCTAATGCTGAACCTAACCATAAGCCAAAATCCTAACCGTAACCCTAAGTGGAACCCTAACTGTAACCATGGCCCTAACTATAAACCTAACCATAACGGTAATGCTTACCCTAAGACCTAACCATAACCATAACCACAACATTAAGCGTACCTCAAATCCTTATTCTAACACTAACAATAACCCTAAAAGTAACACTAAACTTAATCCTAAGAATAACTATCCATAACCATAACCCAAACCTTAATTCTAACAATAAACCAAAACCTAACAATAACTGTATAACTAACCCTAACCCTAAACCTAACACCAATCCTACTGTAAGCGTAACCCTATGCCTAACACTAAACCTAACTGTAACTCTAAACCTAAAATTAAATATAACCCAAACTCTAGACCTAACACTTACCGCAGCCCTAACCGTAACACTAACCCTAAACCTAACCACAGCCCTAACCATTACACTAACTTTAACCCTAAAAATAACCCTAATCATTAACCTAATGCTAACCCTAACAACACTGTAACCATAACCCAAACTCTTACCATAAACCTAACCATAATCATAATTGTAACCATAACCCTAATAGAAATAGTAACCCTTACAAAAACCGCAGACCTATCCATGACCCTAAACATGACTTTAAACCTTACACTAACCCTAATCATAACCCTAACCCTAACATTAACTCTAAACTTAAACCTAAGTGTAACACTAACCCCAACACTAACCGCAACACTAACTGTACCATTAACCCTAAAGGTAACCCTAATCATAACTGTAACACTAACTATAACTCTAACCAAAACCTAAGGAACCCTAATTAAGGTTTAGACATAGGGCCTAACCTAAACATAACCCTAACCCTAACAGAAATCCTAATCCTAACATCAATGCAAAATCTGTGACCCAAAAACTAATTGTAAACCTAAACTTAACTGTAACCCTAGTCCTAATTGTAACCCTAAGAGCAACTGTAACACTAACCCTAACTGTAACCCTTAACCATAGCTCTTATCCTAAACCTAACCCTAACACTAACACTAACTACATCCCTGGCACTAACCCTAAAACTTAACACTAACTCTAACCCTAACTATAACCCTAAACATAACCTTAAACTTAACCTTAAAAACCATTATTCTCATTATAATTCTAACTGTAAAAACAACCATAAACCCAACCATAACCGTTACCCTAACCATAACACTAACCCTAAGTCTAAATCTAAATCTAAATTTAACCCTAACACTAAACATAACCCTAACCATAAATGTACCCCTAACTATAAAAATAACCCTAACTCTAACCCTAAAATTGAGCATAGACTTAAACATAACCCTAATTGTAACTTTAATAGTAACCATAACTGTAACCATAACCCTGACCTTAATCCTAAATGTAACCCGAACCTTAACAGTAATGCAAAGGCTAATACTAACTGGAACCATAACCATAAATCTAAAGCTAATCCTTACAAAAACCACAGATCTATCCATTATCATAAATAAAACCTTCATCCTAACACTAACCCTAAACTTAACCCTAACCCTAACCATAACCATAAAGTTAACCATAACCATAACACTAACCTAACCCTAAGGATAAACCTAACCATAACACTAACCCTGAGCATAACTCTAATTGTAAAAATAACCCTAACCTTAACTCTAACACTAACTTTAACCAAAACCCTAAATGTAACACTAACAGTAACCCTATTCCTAATTTTAGTGTGAAACCTAACTGTAAAAACTAATAGTAACCCTGAAATTAAGAGTAACCCTCACCCTAAATGTAACCCTAACTGTAACTGTAACACTAACCATAACCATAAAACTAAACATAGTGCTTACCCTAAAATTAAACCTAACACTAACACTGAATATATCCCTAGCCCTAACCCTAAAACCTAACACTAACTCTAATCCTAACCCTAACCTAACTCTAAGAGTAACACTTACACTTACCTTGACCCTAAACTTAAACCTTACCCTCAACCTAACCATTAACATAACTATAACTCTAATCCTAACATTGACCCTAACCCTAACTCTAATCCTAAACGTAGCACTAACTGTAACCCAAATCATACACCTCACCATAACTGTAACCCTAACTGTAACCTTAATGCTAATCCAAATCATAATACTAACCATAAATCAAGACCGAAATGTAACCCTAAACCTAAACCTAACCGCAGACCTAACAGTAACCCTAATCCAAAGTATAACCCTAAATGTAAACCTAACCATAACTTTAAACTTACCACTAACTGTAACTGTAATCCTAAACCTAAACATAACCCTAACTGTAATCCTAACACTAACCCTAACTCTAAAGCTAAACTTAATACTAACCCTAAACATAAATCTAAAGTTAAACCTAAAACAAACCCTAAACCTAACTATAACTGCAACCATAGCTGTAAACCTAAAAATAAACCTAACCATAACAATAACCCTAACCACAAATATAACTGTAACCTAACTCAAAAATTAACCCTAAACCTAACTGTAACTGGAATCCTAAACGTAACCCTAATCATATCCATAACCATAACTGTAACCATAACTCTATCAGTAAATGCAACACTAACCCTAAAACTAATGCTAAAATTACCAAAACCATAAATGTACCCATAAACTAAAAGTAAACTTAACTGTAACTCTAACCTAACTGTAACCCTAACATTAAACTTAACCCCCCCAAAAAAAACAAGTTTAAGAAGGGGTAAGGGAAATGGTTGAATGGAATGAGCACTTCCCTGGCAAGCGCAAGGGCCTGAGTTCAATCCCTGGTTCCGCAAAAAAAAAAAAAAAGTAAACTTAACCCAAAAGCTAAATGTAACCGGAACTCTAAGCATAACCCTAACTGTAGCCATAACCCTAACCCTAAACCTATATTGTAACTCTAACCCTAACCGTAAGCATAAACGTAAATCTAAGAATAACCTTAAACCTAATCATAACACTAACCATAACAATAAACCTAAACTTAAACATTACACTAAGAGTAAACCTGACTAAAACTAAAATTAACACCAACCATAACCTTAAACGTAACCCTAACACTAAACATAACCCTCCCTGTAACAATAAACCTAACCCTAACAATAACCATAACAGTAAACCTAAATGTAACAGTAAAGCTAACCCTAAAACTAACCCTAAACATAACAGTAAAGCTACTCTAACCCTAATCCTAACCCTAAAATTCACCTTAACACTAAGCCTAACGCTAACACTCACCCTAAACATAACTATATTGGTAACTCTAACACATACAAAAAAACCCTCTAAATCTAATGCTAAACCAAACCGCATCCCAAATGTAACCCTAGCTGTAACCCTGACCATAACTGTAACACTAATCCTAACTCTAACCCTAACCTCAAACCTAAATGTAACGCTAACCTTAACGGTAACTATAACCTTAAAACTAACCCTAATCATAACACTAACCCTAACTCTAAGAGTAATCCTAACCACAACTTTAACTATAACCCCAACCCTAAATGCAGCTTTAAACTTAACCCTAAACCTAGCCATTACCCCTACCATAAACCTAACACTAATGCTAACTGTAAACATACATCTAATCCTAAACTTAACTGTAACCATAACCCTAATCCTAATCCTAAACTTAACCATAACAATAACCCTAAAAGTAACCATAATTGCAACCCTAAAAGTAAATGTAAATCTAACCCTACCCTAGCTCTAACCTTAAACCTAACCTAAATGTAACCCTAACCCTAAAAGTAACCCTAACTCTAACCTTAAAGCTAACACTAACCATAGCACAAACCCTAATCCTGACCCTAACAATAAAACTCCCATAGCCCTAACCTTTACACTAATCCTAAACTTTAGCCTAGCCGTAACATTAACACTAACTCTAAAATTAACGCTAACCTTAACCCTGACCCTAAATGCACCCCTAAAACTAAACCTAACACTAATCACTAACCATGATCATAACCCTAATAGAAACCCTAACACTAAACTTAATCAGAAACATAACTGTAAGTAGAACCATAAGTAAACCTTAACCGTAACCCTAACTCTAAACCTAAATCTAACCAAAACCCTGACCATAACCATAAGACTAATCATAATGCTAAAGTTAAACTTGGCATCTAAACTAAACCTAACAATAACCCTAACCATAACATTAACCATAAAACTAAATCTTAAGCTTAAACCTCAACCTAACTGTAAACCTAACCCTGATCCTACTCTACCCCTAACAATAACCCTAAACCTAACCCTAAACATTACCCTAACAATAAGCATAAAAATAAACCTAAAATGTATGCTAAACATAACCATAACCCTAAACATAAACCTAATTCTAAACCTAACACTAACTGTAACACTAAACCAAAATCTAACAATAACCATAACCTTAAACCAAATGTAACACTAAAGCTAACCCTAACACTAACCCTAAACAAAACTGCAAAGCTAAACCAAACCCTAAACCTAACCTTAAAATTAATGGTAACACTAAGCCGAATGATAACCATAACTCTAACCGTAAATCTAATCCTAATCCCAAACTTAACCCTAACAGTAACCCTAAGTGTAACCATAACTTCATCCCTAATCAAAACTATAAAGCAAAACCTACCCTAACCCTAACCATAAACCTAAACCTAAGTGTAACCCGAAAATAAGCATAATAATGTCACCAGAACACTAACCCTGAGCCAAACCATACAACCTAACCCTAACCCTAACTCGAAACTTAACCCTTACTGTAACCCTAATCATAAGCCTTATTTAACCATAATCCAAAACTTAAGCCTAAACTTAAACCTAACAATAACTCTAACCATATACCTAAACATAATAGAAACCCAAACCATAACAATAACCCGAACTATAAGCTAATGTTCACCTTAAACATAATCCTAATGTTAACCCTAACAGTAAAACTAAACGGCACACAAACCACAATACTAATCATAAGCTTAAAGTTTACCCTAACTATAACACTAAGGCTAAACCTAAATTTAATATTAACCCTAAATGTAACCATAAACCTCACCCTAACTATAACCCTAAGCATAACTCTAATCCTAAACTTAACACTACCTATAACCCTAATCATACACCTAATCATAACTGTAACCCTAACTATAACCTTAACGCTAACCTTCACCTTAAACATAACCCTAACCCTAAACTGAAATGTACCCTAACCCTAAATCTAACTGCAGACCTAACCATAACCCTAAACCTAAACATGACCCTAACCCTAATCATAACCCTAATCCTAACTCTAAAGCTAAACATAATGCTAACCCTAACTGTAAATCTAACCCTAAAACTAACCCTAAACCTAATGCTAATGTTAACCTTAACAGTAACCCTAAACATCACTCATAGAGTAATCTTAACCATAACCTTAATGTGAACCCTAACCATAAGCCTAACATTAAGCTGAAATTTAACCTTGAAATTAACTGCAAACATAACCCTAACACTAACACTAATCCTAAACTTAACCATAATCATAATCATAACCATAAAAATAAATCTAATGCTAAACCTAACTGTTACCCTAAGAGTAAACCTAACCCAAAACCTAAAATTCACACTAACCTTTAGTATAATCTTAAATGTAATTCTAATCCTAAACCTGACCCTACATGTAACACTAAATCTAACTGAAACAATAATCAAAACCATAAAACTAAATGTAGCAAGAAAGGTAGCACTAAAACTAACTTTAAACTTAACTGTTAAGCTAACCCTAACCCTAGCCCTAACCTTAAATTTCACCCTACACTAAGCTTAACCCTAACCCTAACCCTAAATCTAACCCTATTCGAAACCATAAACCAAAACATAATACTAAATCTAACCCTAACCCTAACCACATTCCTAACCTAACCCTAAACATAACCTAACCATAATCTTAATACTACTCCTAACACTAACCCTAACTTCAAACCTAAATGTAGCACTAATCCCAACCGTAACTGTAGCTGTAAACCTAACCCTAACCGTAACACTAACGCTAACCGTAAGAGTAACCCTAACCACAATTTAACCCTAACGCAAAACCTAACTGTAGTTCTAAATAGAACCCTAACCCTAAACATAACCCTAACTGTAAACCTAAACATAACAGTAACCCTAAGTGTAACCATAACTTCATCCCTAATCAAAATGCTAACCATAACGCTAACCATAAACATAACTTTAACCCTAAACCTAATCCTAACACTAACCCTAACCCTAAACCTTAAGCTAAATGTAACCCTAACCCTAACCATAACCTAACGCTAACCATAACCTAACATAACAATAAAGGATTACCTTTATTGTTACATAAAACCTTAACCTAAATGTAACCCTAACCCTAACCATAACTCTAACTCTAACTGTAAGCCCAATGTTAACCCTAACCCTAACAGAAACCCTAATCCTGACACTAACAATAAACTACTGTAAACTTATCCTTAAAACTAATCCTAAACTTTAGCCTACCATAACCCTAAAACTAATGTTAAACTTAATCTTAACCCTAAATATGCCTCTAACACTATACCTAAACCTAACTGTTAGAGTAACCCTAACTCTAACACTAACCTTAACTGTAACCATAATAATAACCCTAACAGTAACCTTAACCCAAAACCTAACTGTAACCGGAACCCTAAGTGTAACCCAAGCCGTAACTATAAAACAAACTCTAAATCTGTCTGTAACCCTGACTGAAACTGTACCACTAACCCTAGCCACATCACTAACCTTATCTTTACCCTAATCCTAACCATAACAATAACCCTAACCATAAACCTAAATGCAAGCCTATTCCAAACCCTAACAGTAACCTTATCTCTAACCCTACCCTAACACTAACAATAACCCTAAACCTAACTGGAACACTTACTGTAACAATACAGTAAACCTAACCCTAACAGTAAACCTAAAGTTAACGCTAACCTTAACCATAACCCTAAACGTAACCCTAACCTAATGTAACCCTAGAGCTAATACTAACGCTAACCCTTATCATAACCGTAAAGCTAACCATAACCCTAACCGTAACCCTAAAATTAACCCTAAAACTAAGCTTAATCTTAAACCCTAACCCTAACTAACCATAACCCTAATTCTAATAGTAAACTTAACCTTAAGAGTAACTCTAAAAGTAACTATAATGGCAACCCTAACTGTAACAGTGATGGTAATCCTACACTAGCCCTAATCCTAAAACTAAACCTAAATGTAACCCAAATCTTAACAATAACCTTAAGTGTAACCATAATGATAACACTAATCCTAACCTTAGAACCTAACTCTAACTAAACATAACCCTCACTGTAACCCTAAATGAAACCCTAATTGTATCCTTAACCCAAACACTAAACCTAACCCTAACCCTAAGCATAACACTAATTTATACCTAACTCTAAAACCGTAACCATAATTGTAACTATAAGCATAAACCTAATGCTCACCTTAACCGTAATCCTAATGTTAACCCTAACAGTAACCCTAAACATCACACAAAGGGTAATCCTAACTGTAACCATAACATTAACCCTAACCCTAAACCTAATGCTAAACCTAAATTTAAATTTGACCCTAACTGTAATCCTAACTCTAACCCTAACCCTAACCCTAACCTTAACGTTAACTGTAACACTAAACCTAATCCTAACACTAACCCTAAGTACCTCCCTACAAGTAACAGTAACCCTACCCCCAAACCTAACCACAGTCCAAACCATAACCCTAACACTAACCATAACCCTAATGGTAAACCTAACCCTAACACTAAAACTAACACTAAACATATCATAACCATAACCGTAACCATAATCCTCAGGGTAAAGGTATTTTGAACCCTATCGTTAACCATAACACTAACCATAACCGTCACTCTAATCCTAACAGTAAACCCTAACACTAACCCTCACCCTAACTGAAATCACAATCCTAATCCTAACACAAACACTACCATAACTGTAGCTGTAACTGTAATCTGTACCTTTAGCCTAGCCAAAACCCTAAAACTAACCCTAAAACTAAAGCTAACCTTACCCTAACTCTAAATGTACCCCTAAAACTAAACCTAACCCTAACCATAACCGTAAACGTAACCATAACCCTGAAAATAAATTTAACCCTAAACCTGTCACTGGAACACTAAGAGTAACCATAAACATAACAGTAATCCTAAACCTAAGCTTATCTGTGATTGTAACTGTAACAGTAACACTAACCCTAACCTTAGTGCTTACCATAAACCTAACCTTAACACTAGTTATAACCATAACACTAACCCTAATCTTAAACCCTAATTCTAACCATGAGCATAACCCTAACAATAACCCTAAATATAACCCTAAAAGTAACAATAAACCTAAAGCTAACACTTACCTTTGCCCTAACAGTAAACTTAAACTTCAACCAAAAATTTACTCTAACTTTAACCATAACTATAAATGTAACCCTAACCTTAAACCTAACCCTACCCTTAACACTAAACCTAGCACTAACAATAACCATAACCGTAAATCTAAATGTAACACTAAAGCTAACCCCAACACTAACCGTAACCGTAACCATAAAGTTAACCTTAATCCTAACCCTAACCTTAAAATTCAATGTAATACTAAGTCTAACCCTAAGGCTTACACTAAATGTAAAACTATTGGAAACGCTAACCTAAAACTTAACACTAACTCTAACCCTGGCCCTAACTGCATCCATATCTGAACCCTAAATATAACTCAAACTATAAATGTAATGCTAATCTTAACCCTAACCCTAACCTCAAACCTAAATGCAACACTAACCCTAAAAATAACCATAACCCTAAACCTAAACGTAACACTAATACTAAACCTTACTGTAAGAGTAACACTAACCATTACTTTAAACTTAACCCCAAACCTAATCATAGCTCTAAAAGTAATCCTAACTGTAACCATAAGCCTAACTGTAAACCAAACCCTAATGCTAACCATAAACATAACCCGGAACCAAAACCTAAACATAAATCTAAACCTAACCCTAATCCTAAACTTAACCCCAACAGTCACCCTAACAGTAATCATAACTTTAACCATAACCATAATGCTAAACCTACCCTGACCTTAACCCTAAAACTAAACCTAAATGCAATCCTATTTCGAACCATAACCCTAACTGTAACTGTATCCATAACCCTAATAAAAAACCCTAATCCTGAATCTAACACTAAAATTACAGTAACCCTAACAGTAACCCTAACCCTAAGCCTAACATTAAGCCTAGCCGTAACCCTAACATTAACCAAAAAACTAATGTCAAAATTAACCCTAACCCTAAATGTACCCTAACACTAAACCTAACCATAACCATAACAGTAACCCTAAACCTAACACTAACCATAACTGCAACCCTAGTAGTAACCCTAACATTAACCTTAACACGAAACCTAACTGCAACCGGAACTATAAGAGTAACGCTAACTGTAACCATAAACCTAACACTGAATCTAGCGTAAACCTGACCGTACCATAACAACCATAAACCTAAATCTAACCTTAGTCCTTACCCTAAACCTAACCCTAACACTAACCTTAACCTTAAACCTACACCTAAGCCTAACCCTAACCATAACCCTAACAAAATGCATAATCCTAACCCTAATCCTAACCTTTACCATAACTGTACCCCCAAATATAACCCTAACACTAAAGATAAAATTAACAGTAACCTTAAACTCAACACTAAACATAAGTCCATCCTTAACCATAAACCTAACACAATGCATAATCCTAAACCTAACCCTAAACATAACCCTAAATGTAACCCTAACCCTAAACCTAACCATAACTGTAACACAAACAGTAACCCTAACCCTACACTTAACCCTAAATCTAATTGTACCACTACCCCTAACCCTAATGCTAAACCTAAACTTAAACCTAACCACAGCCCAAACCCAAAACCTAACACTAACTGTAACCATAACTGTAAATCTAACATGAACACTAACCCTAACCATAACTCTAAATGTAACTTTAACCCTAACCCTAACACTATTACTAAACATAACCAAAACTGTTTCCATAATCGTAACCCTAATCCTAAAACTAACCAAAGCTCTGACCTCAACCCTAACCATAACCCTAACTCTAAACCTAACCCTAAACATAACAGTAACCATAATCCTAACAATAACCCAATCCCTAACCCTATCCTTAGCTGTAATCCCAACCCTAACCACAACTGTAACACTAATTGTAACCATAAACCAAAACTTAAACATAACTGTAATCTTAAAGCTAACCATAAGTCTAATCCTAAACCTAACCCTAAACCTAACTCTAACACTACACCTAACTCAAAACATAAACCAAAACCTAAACATAACCCTAACTCTACAACTAACTGTAACTGTAAATCTAACTGTAATCCTAAACCTAAGTGTAACCCTATCCCTAACAGTAAACATAATCCTAATTCTAACAAAACCCCAACAATAACCACACCCTTAACAGTAACCCTAACTTTAAATATTACTGTAAACCTAACCTTAAATGTAACTGTAATTATAACCCTAACACTAAACCTGAACCAAAACCTAACGCCCAACACGAAAAACCTAACTGTAACTCTAAACCTAACCATGACCCTAAACTAAACCCTAATCCTAAACTTAAAACTAAACCTAACTGTATCCTGAGCCCAAACCATAAGCCAAACCTAACCCTAAAAATAACACTAACCATAACAATAATCATAACAGTAACCCTAAATGTAATCACAATCCAAACCATAAACGTAACCATACCCTAAACCTAAGCCTAACTATAGCCTTAACACTAACCATAAGCCTAAGCATAAACCTAAACCTAACATTAATGATAACTCTAACTGTACTCAAATCATAAAACTAACCCTAACCGTATCGCTAACTGTAATCGTAACCCTAACCATGACCATAAACATAACCATAAGTCTGACCCAAATCTTAACACAAAACATAACCGTAATGACAGCACTAACACTTTCTATAACCCTAACCATAACCCTAAGACTAATGGTTATTTAACCCTGAGCTTAATCATAATTGTAACCCTAAATGTATCCCTGACCATAACTGTAACCCTAAACTTAACCTTAACACTAACGCTAACCTTATCACTAACAGTAACCCTAGCCCTAACACTAAACCTAACTGTAACCATAACAGTAACTGCAACCCTAAACCTGACCCTAACCGCACCTTAACCCAAACTGTAGCCATAAATGTAACCATAAACTTAACCGTAGCACTGATCATATCAGAAATATTAAACCTAACCTTAATCCTAAACCAAACAGGAATCTGAACACTAACCTTGTCCTTAGTCTAATATTAATCCTAACCCTAAACATAATAGTAAACGTATACGTGACCTTAAATCTAAACTTAACCCTAACATTAACCTTAACAATAACCCTAACCCTAAATATAGCCATAACAATAACCCTAACCATAACCCTGACTGTAACCCTAACTCTAAACTTAACCCTAAACCTAACTAACACGAACCCTAACCAGAAACCTAACTGTAACTTTAACCTAACCTTGTCCTCAACTGGTACCCTAACCATAAACCTAAAACCAACGCTAAAAATAACCTAAATAACTCTAACCATAACACTAACCCTAAATATAATGCTAACCATAATCGCAAGCCTAACGTTAAACCTAACCCTAACCCTAAAACTAACCAACCATAAACCTAACCCTAACACTAAAACTAACCCTAACTGTAACTGTAACCCTAAAAGTAACCTTAAACCTAACCCTAACATTAATCCTAGATGCACCGCAAACACTAAACTTAATGCTAACCATAAGTCTAACCCTAACCATAACTATAACCTTAAAACTAACTCTATACATAATAGTAACCCTGACCCTAAACTTATCCCTAAATGTAACCATAAACATAAGAATAATGCTAACTGTAAACCTAACCCTAACCCTAACACTAAACTTAACCCTAAACATAAGCATAACCATAATAGTAACCCCAACTGTAAAACTAAACCTAACCTTAAACCTAAACCTAAACCCAAACATAACCCTGAACATAACTCTAACCATAACCCTAAACCTAATGCTTTTCCTAACCATTAATGCAACACAAAACCTAAACCTAACCCTAACCCTAACCTTAAAGCTAACACTAAACTTACCCGTAACATTATCACTAACCATAACACTAACCCTCACTATATCCCTAACCCTAAACATATCTCTAAACTTAACCATAACTGTAACCATAACCCTAAACCAAAACTTAACGGTAACACTAACTGAATTCCTAAAAGGAACCCTAACCCTAACACTAACCCTAACTGTAACCCTAACCCTAACCCTAAATATTACCATAAACTTAACCCTAACTATACACCTAAACCTAATCATTACACTAACCATAACCTTATCCCTAAACATAACCCTAAGCCAAAGTGTAATGCTAACCATACCTTTAAAACTAAACTGAATCCTAACCTTAACTGTAAATGTAACATTAACCGTAACCCTGACACTAAACCTAAACCTAAAACTAACTCTAACCCAAATCCTAACTGTAACCCTCACCAAAAATCTAATCATAACTGTAATGCTAATCCTAACACAAAACTTAGCCCTCACCATAGCCGTAACTCTAGCACTAAACCTAAACAGCAAAATAAATCTAAATCTAGACATAATACTCACTGTAATCCTAACCATAACCATAAACATAAAAGTAACCATAACGTTAACCTTAGCATCAAACCTGACACTAATGTTAACCCTAATGCAAACACTAACCCTAAACCTAAACCTAACTCTAACCACAGCCCTAACCATAACTCTAACCATAACACAAACGCCAAACTTAACCCTAACCCTAACCATAACACTAACCTTATCTCTAACCCTAAACTTAAGAATAACCCTAAACCTAACACTAACCTAAATGTAAACCTAACCCTAACCCTAATACTAACCATAATCCAACACTAAACCTAACCATAAATGTAAAGCTAATTCAAAACCTAACTGTAAACCTAACCCTAACCCTAGTAATAAGCATAACTCTAAACTTAAACGTAAACATAACAACAACCCTATACTTAACCCTAACCCTAATTATAACCATAATTTTAACACTAAATTAACCCTAACCTTAACCTTAATCCTAACCATAACTCTAACCAAAACAATAACCGTAACCTTAATTCTAACCCTAATCCTAAACCTAACCATACTTATAACCCTAACCCTAACGGTAGCCATAATGCTAACCCTAACCATAAGCCATACCCTTAAACTAAACATAACCATGACCTTAAACCTAATGCTGTATGTAAATTTTACTGTAAAAATAACCCTAACCATAACCCTAATCCTGACGCTAACCATAACCCTAAACTTACAACTAACCCTAATTGTAACCCTAAGCCTAATGCTAAAACAAATACTAACCATAAACTCAAACCAAACACAAAACCTAACCTTAACCACACCACTAACTAGAAGCATAACCCTAACCCTAACCTGAAACCTAACCCTAAATGTAATGCTAACCCTAACAGAAACCGTAATGCTAATGCTAAGAAAACCCTAATAATAATCACAGTCCTAATCATAACATAACCCTAGCACTAAATGTGACCCTAACCATAACACTAACCCTAATCATTACCATAACCATAACATAAACCCTAGCTGTAAACCTAACCTTCAACCTAAACCTAACCATAAACCGAACTGTAACCATCACCGTAAATCTAACCCTAACCATAAACATAACCCTAAATATAACTGTAATCCAAACTCTAACCCTAATGCTAATCTTAACCATAACCCAAATCCTAACCCCTAACCATAACCCTAACCATAACACTAAACTTAAATGTAAAAATTACTGTAACCCCATCCCAAACTATAACCGTAATAGCAACCCTAACACCAACCGTGACCATAACCTTAAATGTAACCCCAACTGTAATCTTAACTCCAACCCTAAACCTAACCCTAAACATAAAGCCTAAAACCTATCCCTAACCCTACCATTAATCATAACCGTAACCCTAACACTAATCCTAAACTAAATGCCACCCCAAATGCAACCATAACCTTTACCCTAATAATAATAAAAGCCTAACAATAACCCCAGCTCTAATGATAACACTAACGCTAAAACTAAATGTAAATCTAAACTTAACCCTAACAGTAACCGAAACCCTAACCCTAAAGCTAACCCTAAACTGAACACTAATTGTAACCCTAACTCCAAACGTAACCATAACATTAAGCCTAACTGTAATCCAAAACCTAAACTTAACCCTAAACCTAACTGGAACCCAAACCCTATCCATAACCCTAACTGTAATGGTAACATTAATCCTAACCCTATCTTTACCCATTACACTAATCATAACCTTAACACTAACCCTAAAAGTAACCATAACCATAACTCAAAACCTAATAGTAAGCCTAAACCTAATTGCAACCCTAACGATAACTGTAACCCTAACTATATAATTAACCCTTAACATAGCCATAGCCCTAACCTTAACACTAATATAAACATAACAGAAACCCTAACCATACCCCAATCCCTAAACCTATCCAAACCATATCCCTAATCATAGCCCTAACCCTAACCCAGACCATAAATATGACCATAACCCTACTTCTAACTATAACCATAAAGCTAAACCTAACCCAAAACTAACCATAAATTTAAACATAACCATACCCCGTAAACATGCTAAACTTAACCCTAACCCTACCATAATCTTAACTGGAACCATAACTTTAACCATAACACTAACTGTATACTTAACCCTGACCCTAACCCTAATCCTAACTGTAACCTTAACTGTTACAGTAACCATGATGCTAACCCTAATGCTAATCCCAAAACTAAACTTAAAAATAACCATAGCTGTTACCCCATCCCCAGCGTTAACATTAAACCTAAGTGTAACCCGAACCCTAAATGTAACACTAACAGTAACCATAACCCTACCCTTAATGTTAGCACTAATCCTAACCATGACCCTAACCATAAACCTAAACTGAATTCTAAACATAAGGCTAAACTTAACCCTAACTCTCACCATCAACCTGCCCCCATACTTAACCCTAACTGTAAGACTTACTCTAACAGCAACCTTAATCATAACCATAACAATAAATTGTACCCTAATACTGAACCTAACCATAACCATAACCCTAAAACTAAACTTAATCTTAAGCATAATGATAACCCTAACTATAGCCTTAACACTAATCGTCAGGCTAACCATAATAGTAACCTTATCCCTAAACATAACCATAACCCTAAAAGTAACCCAAACCATAACTCTAACCCCAAACCTAACCCTAACCATAACCGTAAATGTAATCGTAAATGTTAAACTAACATTAAAGGTAACCCTAATCCTAACCATAACCCTTACTGAAAACCTAAACCTAAAACTCAACCTAAACCTAACGGAAGACATAATCCTAACCCTAAGCAAACCCTAACCCTAAACATAAACCTAACAGTAAGGCTACACTAACTGTAACTCTAGTCTTAACACTAACTGTAACCCTAATAATAATCCTAACTGTAACACTAGCCATAAACCTTACCGTTACGCTAAGGGTAGCCATAATGCCAACCCTAACCCTAAACCTAAACCTAAGTATAACCCTAGATCTAACTGTAACTCTAATGCTGGCTAACTCTAAACCTAACCCTAAACATACCCATAACCCTAACCCTAACCCTAACCTTAAGCATAACCCTAACCTTAACCCTAACCATAACCATAACCTTAATGCTAATCTGAACCCTAAAACTAACAGTAATCCTAACCTAACCCTATCCCTGACCATAAACCTAACACTAGCCTTAAACTTAACTGTAACATTAACATTAACCGTAACTCTAAACCTAAACCTAAATGCAACCATAACCCTAATGGTAACCCTAACTGCAAACAAAGTGCTAACACCACACTTAACCCTAAACCAAAACCTTACCCTAACCCTATACCTAACTGTAAACCTAAACCTTACCATAACACTAACTCTATCCTTAGCCTTAAACCTAGCTGTAAACTGAATCCTAACTATAACCTTACTCATAACTATAAATGCAATGAAAACCATAACCATAGCCTTAACCATAAACACAAGCCAAAATCTAAGCCTAACCATAACCATAACCCTAACCCAAAACCTACTTCTAACCCTAACCCTAAACATTACCTTGAGCCTAAAACTAACCCTAATCCTTACCATAACACTAACTGTAGCACTAACTTTTCCCTTACCCTAACTGTTAGCCTAACTATAAAGCTAAACTTAACCCTAATAATAACGCTAAACTTAATGCTAACCTTAAATGCAACCCTAATCATGAACCCAACCCTAATCATCACACTAATCCTAACCCTAACTCTAAATGTAAATGGAACGCCAAATGTAACCCTATTCATACACCTAACACTAACTGTAACCAAAGCCTTAAATGTAACCCTAACCCTAAACATGACCCAAACTATATATGTAACCATAAACTTAAACTTAACCCTAATGCTATACCTAAATGTAACCATAACCGTTACCCTTAATTGACAGTAATTGTAACCCTAACGGTAACCTTAACCCTAACCCTAACCACAACCCTAAACCTAACCCTAACATAACAGAACCCATAACTGCAATACTAACCCTAACTGTAACACTAAATCTAACCATTAACCTAAACGTAACTCTAACCTTAAGCTTAAAACTAAGCCTACATCAAAACCTAACGCTTACCCTAAAAGTTATTGTAAACATACCGCTAATGTTAAACATAACCCTAAGCCTAACGCTAAACCTAACCATACCTGGAATCAGAACACTAACCCTACCAGGAACCCTAAAACTAATTATTACACTAACCATAATGCTAACTCTAACTATAACCCTAAACTGAACCCTAATCCTAACATTAACAATTATCCAAGTGTAACCATAATCCTAAACCTAAACAGAAACCTAAGCATCACACTAACCCTTACCAAAACCCTAACCACAAATGTAACCCTAAACCTAACCCTAACTCTAACAGTAACAGTAACCCTGACCTTAACCATAACCCTACTCTTAAATTTAACCCTAACTGTAACCCCAACCCTAATTGTAACCCAAACCATAACCATAACCCTAACTGTAAACCGAACACAAGTGTAACAATAAACATAATGGTAACCATAACCCTAACCTTAAGCCTAATCATAACCCTAATTATACCCCTAACCATAAACCTAATGTTAATACTAGTGGTAACCAAACTCTAAACCTGACCCAAAACCTAATGGCAAAGGTAACCCTAAACCTAAACCTAATCCTAAACACTAAATCTAACCCTAATTGTAACCATAACCCTAACACTGTCCGTAAACCCAATGCTTGTCGTAACCATAACTGTAACCCTAAAAGTATTCCCACCCTAACTGTAACCCTAACTCTAAACATAACCTTACACCTAACTTAATGATAACCCTAACCATGAATCTAACCCTAAATCTACCACTAACTGTAACCGCATCCCTAACCGTAACCCTAATAATAACCCAGAACCTAACTGTAACACTAATGCCAACTCTGACACTAACCCTAATCCTGAATGTAACCCTAACCTTAGTCATAACCCCAAACTAATCCTAACCCTAACCCTAATGCTAACCATAAACCTAAGCTTAACCCTAACCATAACTCTAATCCTAATCATAAACCTAAACATAACTGTAACCTGAACACTAACCTGCATAGGGTTAGCTTTAGTGTTACAGATAGGGTTAATGTTAGGGTTATAGTTATGGTTATGGTTAGGGTTAGGGTTATGTTTAGGGTTAGGTTTATGGTAACAGTGAGTGTTAGTGTTAGGGTTACATTTAGGGTTAGGATTAGTGTTCTGCTTTAGGGTTAGTGTCAGGTTTAAGGTTCAGGCTAGAGTTAAGGTTGTGTTTAGAGTTAGATTTAGGGTTAGGTTTAGGGTTAGGGTTAGGGTAAAATATAGGTTTACACTTAAGGCTAGTGTTAGTTTTAGGCTTATGATTAGTGTTACAGGTAGCATAAAGGTTATATATAGTGTTAGATTAATGGTTTGGGTTACAGTTTGGGTTATGGTTAGGATCAGGGTTACTGTTAGAATTAGGGTTAGGGTTAGGGTTAGGGTTAGAGTTAGAGTTATGGTTAGGGCTAGGTTTAGGTTTAGGGTTAGGGTCAGGGGAATGGTGAGGGTTAGATTTAGGGTTAGGCGTAAGGTTAAGATTATGGTTAGGTTGTGGTTATGTTACAGTTAGGTTTATGCTTAGGTTTACTGTTACGATTGGGGTTACAATTACGGTTAGTGTAATGGTTAGAGTTAAGGTTATGGCTAGATTTACGGTTCAGTTTGATTAAGATTAGAGTTAGTATTATGGTTAGGTTTAGGGTTACAGTTAGGGTTACTGTTAGGGTTAGGTTAGTGTTAGTGCTAGATTTAGTGTTACAATTAGTGTTACTGTTTCTTTAGGGTTTTGTTTATTATTGTTAAGGTTACGGTTACTGTTAAGGGTAGGGTAACATTTAGGGTTAAGTTTATGGTTTGGTTTAGCATTGGTGTTAGCATTATGGGTAGGGCTAGTGTTAGTGTTAGGGTTACAGTTGCAGTTAGGGTTAGGTTTAGGTTTATGGTTAGGGTTACCATTAGAGTTAGTGCTAAGGTTAATTTAGGGCTACATTTAGGGTTAAATTATGGTTACTTTTAGTGGTATGTTTAGGGTTAGGTTTAGAATTACCTTTATGGCTATGGTTAGGATTAGATTTAACCTTAGGGTTAGGTTTCTGGTTATGGTTAGGGTTAGGTTTAGGGGTACTGTTAAAATTATTCTTGTTACAGCTATGGTTAGGGTTAATGTTAGGGTCATGATTAGGGTTAGGTTTAGGGTTATGGTTAGGGTTAGCATTAGGGTTAGAGTTAGGGTTCCAGTTAATATTAGGGTTACATTTAGGTTTAATGTTGCTGATAAGATTACTGTTAAATTTATGGTTAGGTTTACTTTTAGGGTTAGGTTTAGTGTTAGGGTTAGCATTATGGTTATGTTTAGGGTTATGTTTATGGTTACTGCATGGGTTTGAGTTACATTTAGGTTTAGGGTTATGGTTGAAGTTAGGATAATTTTATGGTTACAGCTGGATTATGGCTAGCGTTACAGTTAGGATTATGTTAGAGTTATATTTAAGGTTAGGGTTTACGGTTAAGTGTAGGGTTAGTGTTCCAGTATTGGTTATGGTTAGGGTTTGGATTAGAGTTAGTTTTATGTTTACACATGAGTTTAAGTTTAGGCTTACATTTAGGTTTAGGATTAAGGTTAGCATTAGTTTTTGTGTTAGTGCTAGGGTACAGATAGGCTAAAGACTAGGGTTAGGTTTAGGGTTATCATAATGGATAGGTTTAGGCTTACTGTTAGGCTTAGAATTAGGCTTAAGTTCATGCATATGGTTGTGGTTATGTTTAGGTTTAGGGTTAGGATTATAATTCAGATTATGTTTAGGTTTATAGTTAGGGTTAGGGTTACAGTTAGGGCTGTGGTTAGAGTAAGGTTAGGTTTAGGTTTTGAGTTAAGGTTAGGGGTATATTTAGGTTTAAGGATTCATTTAGGTTTAGGGTTAGGTTTACTGTTATTGTTAGTGATAGGGTTAGTGTAACATTTAGGGTTACTTTCAAGCTTATGGTTAGGGTTAGGGTTAGGGTTAGGGTGTGGTTAGCGTTAGGATTATTGTCACAGATAGGTTTAGTTTTATGCTTAGTGTTAGGGTTTTGGTTTGGGTTAGGGTTACGGTTAGGTTTACTGTTATGGTTAGGTTTAGTTTTAGTTTTAGGGCTACAGTTTAGGGTAGAGTTATGATTAGGGTTAGGGTTACATTTAGGATTAGGGTTAGGGTTAGAGTTTGGGTTAGTGTTACAGTTAGGCTTAGACACATGATTAGGTTTACAGTTAGGATTCCACATATGGTTAGTGTTAGGTTCAGTGTTAGGGCTATCATTAGTGTTACGTAGAGTTAGAGTTAGAGTTATGGTTAGGGTTATGTTTACATTTAGGGTTAAATCTAGGGTTAGGGTTCCAGTTAAGTTTAGGATTATGCTTAGGGTTAGTGTTATGCTTAGGGTTAAGGTTTGGTTTAGGTTAGAGTTATGCTTAGTGTCAGCCTTACTCTTAGGGTTCCAGTTAAGACTATGGTTGCAGTTAGTTTATGGTTAGTATTAGTTTTACTTTTAAGGTTATTGTTAGAGTTAGGTTTATGGTTAGAATTAGGATTAGAGTTACAGTTTGTTTAGTGCTATGCTTATGATTGCTGTTAGTGTTAGAGGTAGTGTTAGATTTATATATATGGATAGCATTAGTGTTATGGTTATGGTTAGGTTAGGGTTAGTTTTAGTTTTATAGTGAGGGTTACAGTTAGGTTTATGGTGAGGCATAGGGTTATGGTTATGTTTAGGGTTAGGGTTGGGGTTAGGGTTATGGTTAATTTTAAAGTTAAGGTTATGTTTAGTGTGAGCATTATGGCTACAGTTAGGGTTATGGTTATGTTTACAGTTAGGTCTGTGTTTAGGGTTAGAGTTAGGTTTAGGGCTAGAGTTACAGTTAGGTTTACCATTGTGGTTACATTTACATTAGATTTATTGTTATTGTTAGAATTAGGTTTACTGTAAGAGATATGTTTAGAACTAGGGTTACTGTTAGGTTATGCTTAGTGTTAGGATTACATATATGGTTAGGATTACAGTTAGGGTTATGCTTATGGCTATGGTTGGCATTAGCATTAGGATTAGGATTATGGTTAGGTTTAGCATTCAGGTTAACTTTAGTGTTAGGATTAGGGTTAAGGTTATGGTTAGGATTATGTTTAGGGTTATGGTTAGGTCTTTTGTTAGGTTTAGGGTTAGGGTTGCATTTAAGGTTATGTTTACTGTTAGGGTTTGGGTTAGGGTTACGGTTAGGGTTAATGTTACATTTAGGCTAATGGTTATGTTTAGATTTGGGTTTAGGTTTACAGTTTTGGTTATGGTAAGCATTGGTTTTTTGGATACATTTAGGGTTATGTTTAGGGTTAGGGTTAGGTTTAGTATTTAGAGGTAGGCTTAGGGTTATTTTTAGAGTTAGGTTTAGTGTTAGGATTACCATTAGAGTTAACATTATGGTTAGGGTTAGGATTATGGTTAGGGTTATGAGTAGCCTTAGGTTTAGGGTTATGGTTACAATTAGGTTTATTGTTACTTTTGGGGTTCAGGTTATACTTTGTTTTATAGTTACAGTTAGGGTTATAATTAAGGTTAGGATTACAGTTAGGGTTAAGTTGAAGGGTAGGGTTATGGTTCAGATCACAGTTGTGGTTAGGGTTAGAGTTACATTTAAGCTAATGGTTATGTTTACAGTTATAGTTACTGTAATCATTGGGTATATGGTTAAGGTTAGTGTTACTGTTATGGTAAGAGTTGGGTTTAGAGTTTAGGCTTAGCTTTAGGGTTACATTTAGAGTTAGGTTTAGTGTCAAGTTTATGTTTAGGAGTACCGTTAGAATTAACAATAAGGTTAGGGTTTCACAAAACTTAACCCTAATCTTAACTATAAACCTAACACTAAGCCAAACTGTAAACAAAACCCTCACCCTCACAGCAGCCCTAACAGTAAATGTAAGCCTAACCTTAACGCTAACTACTAGCCTAACAGTAACTCTAATAATAAACCTAGTTGTAACTCTAACTGTAACCATAACCCTAACTCTAATTGCAACCATAACCCTACCCCTAATCCTACCAGTGACCCTAACCATAATGCTAAACATTAGCTTAAACCTAACACTAACCCTAACTGTACCGTAACAGTGACCCTAACCCAAGATCTAAACATAACTGTAAGCCCAACCATAACTTTAACCCTAAACTTAACCATAACTGCAACCCTAAAGCTAAGTGTAAACATAACGCGAACACTAACCCTAACCCTAACAGTAACCCTAACTGTAAACCTCAACTGTAATTGTAACTATAATACTAACCATAACTATAACCTTAAACTTAACCCTAAACCTAACAGTAAGCCTAGCCCTAATCCTACCTCTAAACCTCACCCTAACCTAACTGCAGCCCTAACAGTAGTGCTAACACTAGCCACAAGCCTGACCATAACCCTAAAGGTAAGACTAACCCTGACACTAAACATCTAAATAAACCTATCCCTAATGCTAACCACAAACATAACTCTAACAATAATCTTAACCCTACCCTAAAACTAACTGTAATTGTAAACATAAACCTAATCCTCAGCTTAACACTAAACATAATCTTAACCCTAACTGTAAACCTAACATTAACTTTAAACCTAACCGTAACCATAATCCCAATCCTAACACTAACCATATCAATAAGCCTAACACTAAGACTAACCATAGTCCTAGAGCTATCGGTAACTCTAATTATAACCCTAACCATACATGTAACTCAAAGCCTAGCCCTAATATTATCTTTAATCCTAAACATTATGCTATACCTAAACAGAACAATAACTCTAACCATAAGCCTAAACCTACACAAAACTCTAACCCTAAACATAAGCCTAACTGCAACCCTAATCCTAACCCTAAATATAAATGTAACACTAACACTAACCCTAACAGTAACTCTAAACCAAAACCTAACACATTAATAGTAAACCTAACCTTAATCCTAACCCCTAATCCTACCCTTAACAATAACCATAACACTAACACTAACCCTATCACTTCCTGTAACCCTAACCATACACCTAACTCTAAAGGTAACCCTAACCATAAGGCTAAATATAAACCTAACCCTAACCCTAACACTACCACTAACCCTAGCCCTAAATGTTACCCTAAAACTAACCCTACACCTAATTGTAACTCTAACCCCAAACAACTCTAAACCTAACACTAAACTTAAACCTGACCCTAACTCTAAAGCATAATACTAAACCTAACCCTAAATGTAACCCTAACCCTAACCCTACCATTAAGTGTAACCATAACCCTAACCATAAACCTCACCTTGAATGTAACCCTAACCTTAATCCTAAACTTAACCCTAAGGTTAACCCTAACCCTAACCATAAACCTAACCCTAAACCTAACCTTACCTTTAACTGTAATCATAACTGTAATGCTAAACGTAACCCTAAACCTAAACCTTTCCAAACGCCTAAGCCTAAAACTAATCTAAATGTACTCTTATCCCCAATCCAGATTAAAGCGATAAGTGTAAACTTATTCCAAACCCTAACTCTAACTGTTACCCTAAACCAAATACTAACTGAAACCCTAACAATAACTGTACCCTAGGTGTAACCCAAAACCTAACCTTAACTATAACCATAACCAGAACCACAATGCTAATCCTAGCCTATAACATAAACTAGACACTAACCACAGTTCTAGATGTGACCTCAACAATAACACTATCCATAACCATAACCATTACCCTAACCCTAAACTTAAGCCTAAAAGTCACTGTAACTGCAACCATAACACTAACCCTGAACATAAATGTAAGCATAACCCTAACCATAACCATAACCCTATGACTAACCTTAACTTTAAACATAAACTTAACCATAATCATAACCCAAACTGTAACCCACTCCTAAACTTAACCCTAATCATAACCATAATCTTAACCCTAAGCATTATCATAATCCTAATCATAACAGAAACCTAACAATAACTGAAGCCCTAACCAGAATCCTAATCCTAATGCTAGCCCTAACCATAACCCTAAATCTGACCATAATCTTTACCATAAACCTAACTCTAAA
Source organism: Octodon degus (assembly GCF_000260255.1). NCBI lineage: Eukaryota > Metazoa > Chordata > Mammalia > Rodentia > Octodontidae > Octodon > Octodon degus. The sequence goes on from NW_004525066.1 coordinate 88,535, forward strand.
CATGAACATAACCATTACCCCAACCCTAATACTACAAGCAATTGTAACTGTAAACATAAGCCTAACACTAACTCTAACCGTAACTAACCACAAACCTAACTGAAAACATAAACCTATCCAAAATCCTAAACATAACTCTAACTGTAATCTAGACCCTAACCCTTTATATAAGCCTAACACTATAAGTAACACTAACAGTAACACTAACCCAAATCCTAAACCTAACCATAACTATAACTCTGAATGCAGCACTTGGACTAACGCTAGCATTAACCTGAAACCTAGCCACCTAACCCAAATCCTAAAATTAAACAAAACTGTTATCATAAACCTAACCCTAAACATAACCATAACAGTAACCCTAAATCTAACACTAACAATAACACTAACCCAAACTGTAACTTTAAATGTAACCCTAAACCTAAAGTTAATATTTAACCTAATTGTAAGCCAAAACCTAACCATAACCCTCACCATAACCATAGCAATAACACTACCCTGACAATAAACCTTATCCTAAATGTAACCTTAAACCTAACCCTAACCTTAACTCTAAGCTTAAATGTAACTGTAACCCTAAGCTTAACCATAACTGTAGCCATAAAATTAACCCTAATCCTAACCCTAAAATTAAATGTAACCATAAGAATAACCAGAAACCTAACCTTCAACATTAACCTAACCCTAACTTTAACCCTAACCTAACATTAACCCTATACGTAATGTTAACCTTAACCATAAACCTAACACTAACACTAACACTAACCATAACCATAAGCATAGCTGTAACTATAACGCTAACCCTAATCATAACCATAAACATAAACCTAACCCTAACTGTAAACTTAAGCCTAACTGTAACCCAAACCATAAACCTAACCATATCCTTAACTGTAAATCTAAGCCTAACCTTAACATTAACCCTAACATTAACCTAAACGTAACCTTAAAACTAATCATAATCCTAACTATAACCCTACCCTAACATGAACCCTAAATGTAGTCCTCACCCTATCCGTAAATCAAGCCTTAACTCTAATGCTAAACTGAACCTTATCCGATGCTCACCCTAAGCCAAACCTTGTAACCATAAAGCTAACCTAACTCTAACCATAACCCTAAGCATAACACTAATGCAAACCATAAAAATACCTAAACCTAACCCTAACCCTTGCAGTAACAATAACTGTAACAGTAACCATAATGCTAACCATGGCAGTAACCCTAACTCTAATGCCAACCATAAGAGCAAACCTAACACTAACCCAAACTACAATCCTAAAACTAACCCTAACTGTAACCATAACAGTTACCATAACGCTAACGCTAACACTAACAGTACTCTTAAACCCAACCCTAACCCTAAAGGTAACCGTAATCATAATTGTAACACTAACCCTAACCCTAAACCAAAATGTAACAGTAACCCTATCAATAAGCCTAATCCTAATCCTAACCATCTTGGTAACCCAATCTATAAACCTAACCATAATTGTAACCCTAACAGAAACACTAACTCTAACCCTAACACTAATTGTAACAGTAAACATAACACTAACACTCACTATAACAGTAAAAGTAATACTAACCCTAACCACAAAGCTAACCATAAAACTAACCGTAAACCTAACCCTAACAAAAACCCTAACCATAAGCCTACCCATAACGTAAACCTAACCTTAACTCTAATTGTAACCTTAATACTAACCCTAACCATAACTGTAACGGTAATATTAACCCTGACTCTAACCCTATTCATAACCCGACTCTAAGCATAAACCTAACACTAACCCGAACTGTAAACCTAAACCTAACAATAACCATAAACCTAAACTGAAACCTAACCCTAAATCTAATAATAATACTAATCTTAATCATAACACTAAACCTAAATGTAACCTTACCCCTAACCCTAAACCTAACCATAAGCCTAACCCTAATGCTAACCATAATGGCAATCATAACAATTACCATAACTAACCGAAACACTAAACTTAACTGTTACCCTAATAATAACCCTATGCCAAAACCTAAACTCAAGCCTGACAGTAACACTAAATCTAACTGTAACCCGAACCATAACATTATCACTAACTCTAATACTAACCCTAATCACAACTGTAAACCTAACATTAACCATAACTGTAAACTTAACACTATGCCTAGCTGTAACACTAACCCTAAACTTAACCGAAACCATAACCATAACTGTAATACAACCCTAACCTTAACCATAACCCTAACACTAAACCAAAGCATAAACCTAACCCTAACAATAACTGTCAACATAACCCTAAACTAACACTAACCCTCACCATAACCCCAACCATTACCGTAATTCTAACCCTACCCTAACCTTAACCTTAAACCAAAGCGTAACCTTAAACCTAAACGTAATTCTACCCTTAACTGTAACCCTAATGCTAACCCAAAAGTAACCATAAATCTAATATAAACACTAAACCTGAACCTAATGGCAAACTTAACCACACAACTAAAACTAACTGTAACTGTAACAATAACTATAACCCTAAAACTAACCCTAAAATTAATCGGTACTGTAAACCTAAACCTAACCCTCATAGTAAATCTAAATGTATTCCTTACCCTAAATTTAACCCTAAACACAACCCTATCACTATCACTAATTTTAACCCTATCCATAACCATAACTCTAACACTAAAACTAACTCTAACCCTAACCCTAACTCTAACCCTAATCATAACCATAAACCTAACCTTAATCTTAACAGCAATCTTAACTCTAAGTGTAACATTAACCATACCTGTAAACATAAACCTAAACCTAATGGTGAACTTAACCATAACCTTAACCACAACCCTTACCTTAACCCTAATGCTAACTCTGAACCTACCCCAACCCATAACCCTAACCCTAAACACAGAAAAAATGATAACCCTGACATTAATCCAGTAACCACAAACCTAGAAATTACCCTAACCCTAACCGTAACATTAATTGGAATACTAACCCTGTCTGTAGCCCTAACCCTAACCCTAATTCTAACAGTAAAACAAAACCTAAACCCAACCCTAAAAGTAACTGTGAACCTAACCCTAACACTAAACTTAACCCTTACAATAAACCTAAAAATAAATCTAACCATAAACTTAACCTTAACTCTAACCTGAAATCAAACCCTAACCCTAATGCTAACCCTAACCTTAAATGTAACCAGAAAATTAACCCTAATTGTTACCTTCACAAAATTTACCGTAAAGGTAAACCTAACCATAACTATGAATTTAAACCTAACCCTAGCCCTAATTCTAAACTTAACCCTCACCTAACTGTAAACATAACAATAAGCTTAATCCTAACCCTAACCCTAAATGTAACCCTACCATAACCCTATCCATAAATGTAACAGAACCCTAAAAGTAACCCTAGCAAAAACTCTAACACTAGTCATAACCATAACCCTAATTCTAAACATAAACCTAAACATAACCCAACCTTAAACATAACCGTAAACCTAACCCTAACCCCAATCCTAACACTAAACGTAAACCTAATCATAACTGCAACCTGATCCGTAACAGAAACCCGAACCCTAACCTAAACGTAATCCTAAAACTAACACGGAACATAACCATAACCTTAACACTACCACTAATCCTAACCCTAACAGTAACTGTCCCCAACCCTAACTGTAAACCTAACCCTAACTCTAATCCTGAAAAAACAGTAAAATTAACCTTCACCTTAACCATAAACCTAACCCTAAATGTACACTTTCCTCTAACACTAACTTTAACCATAACTGTAAACCTAACCCTAATTGTAACCCTGAAACTAAAGCTAACTCTAAAGCTAACTTTAACCCTGACATGATGCCTAACTTTAAACCTCACCCTAACCCTAAACCTAACCATAAACCAAACCCTAAATTTAACCATAAACCTACCACTAAATGTAACCATAAACCTAACCCTAAAACTTATCTTAAACATAACTCTAAACATAACTGTAACCATATCCAAATCCTAAAAGAACCCTAACAATATCCAAAGCCCTAAGTGTAACTCTAAACCTAACACTAAACCTAACCATAAACATAACACTAACTGTAAACAGAACCCTAAACCTATCCCTAACCATAAAACTAAACCTAACCATAATCCTAACCCTAACATTAACAGTAGTAGTATCCCTAACCGTAACCCTAACAGTAACCATACCCTAACATTAACCATAAACCTAACTGTAACCCAAAACCTAACAATAACCCTAAATGTGACTGTAACTCTAACCTAAGCCTACCCTAAACATAATCCCAATCCTACCCACAACAGTAACCCTAACCTTAACCCTAAAGGTAAACTTAAACCTAACCATAAAACTAACTGTAACAAAAACCCTAACCCTTAACCTAACCATAAACATAAACCTAATGCTAGCCTTAAACGTAACCCTTACCCTAAACCTAACCTTAACATAACCCTAACGGCAACCAGAACACTTACTGTAAACATAAGCCAAAACCTCACCCTAAACCATACCTTAAACCTCAACCTAAGACTAATGCTAAACATAACCCTAACTCTGATTGTAATCCTAACCCTAAAACTAACCATAACCCTAACCCTAATCCTAAAGCTAAATGTAATCCTAAACCTAAGCCTAACTGTAACCCTAACACTAAACCTAACTTTACACATAACCTAACCGTAACACTATCCTTAACCTTAACACTAAACATAAACGTAACACTAATGTAACACCAAGCTTAAAACTAACACTAACCGTAAAAGTATTCCTAAACTTAAACCTAACCATAACCAAAACCCTAGATGTAAACACAGCCATAACCGAAACCTAAACCCAACTGTAAATGTAACCATAACCCTAATCCCAATCCTAACATTAACTCTAAAAGTAATGCTAACACTAACCATACTGTAACAATAATCCTAACAAAACTGTTAAAAAAAAACCCAAAAACTGTGGCCCTAATTGTAACAATAACCCTAACACTGTGACCCTACCGCAACTCTAACAGTAACCATTACTGTAAACATGACTATAATCCTAAATGTAAACCTAACCATAATCTTAACCCTAACCATAAGCCCACTGTTACACATAATTGTAAATCTATCCCTAAACATAACCCTAAATCTAACATAGCCATATCCATAACCTTAACCGTAACTGTAATATTTATTCTAATCCTAACCGTAACCTAAAGCCTAACCCTAACACTAACAGTAACTATAAACTAAACCCTAACGTTAACTCTAACCCCAACCCTAACACTAACCCTAACCCTAAACTTAAACTTAACCATGACTGTAACCCTAACCCTAAATGTAACCCTAAACCTAACTCTACCCTAAACATAAATGTAAATGTAAACTTAACCCTAACTCTAATCCTAAGTCTAACCTTAAACCTAACCATAAACATAGAGCAAACCCTATAATCTAAAACTAACCTGACCTCTAAACATAACCCTAATGCTAACCCTAACCATAACCCTAAACCTTAACCCAACCCTAACCGTAATCATAACCTTAGTTGTAATAAAAGCCTGAAAATAACCGCAGGCCTAACCATAACCATAACTATATCACAAACTGTGATCCAAACCCTAAATCTAAATGTAATTGTAACCCTCACTATAATCCTAACCTTAACAATAACCTTTAGGCTAACCCTAACACTAAAGCTAAAATTAACCCAATGCGTAACCCAAACAATAATTTTAACCCAAACATTAATAGAACCCATAGCCTTAACCATAACTCTAAGCCTAAACCTAACCGTATCCCTAACCCTAACAATAACTGCCACCCTAATCCTAACCCAAAACCAAAGCTAACTTTAAACCCTAACCCTAAAGGTAATGCTAACAGTAAAAGTAACCCTAACTGTAACCATAACCCTAACTCTAATCTTAACCATAACCCTAAACATATCTTTAACTCAAACCCTAAACCTAATTGATCGCTAAACATAAAACTAACTCTAACCCTAACCTTAACCCTAAACCTAACAATAATCATAAACCAAACCCTAAACCAAAATCAAATCCTACCACTAACTGAAAACTTAACCCTAACACTACCCCTTACCCTAAACATAAGCCTAATCATTATGTAACAATAACCTGATCTTAACAAAACCCTAACAATAACTGTAGCCCCAACTGTAACCATAATCCTAACACTGTAGACATAACCTTAACACTAACCCTGTTACTTTAACCATAACAGTAACCCTAATTCTAAACCTCACCTTAAATGTAACTTTAAACATAAACCTAACCATAACCATACCATAACCATAAATCTAACCATATTCATAACCCTATCACTAATCATAACCCTAATGGTAACCCTAACTGTAACCAAAATACTAACTCTTGTCCTGATAGTAACCTTATTCCTAACCCTAACTGTAACCGTAACCCTAACCCTCAATGTAAACCTCTCCGTAACTGCAAAACTAACATTAACCCAAAACATAATCTTAACCATTACCTTAACCATAACCCTAAAACTAACACTAATCCTAACATAAGAGTAACACTAAACCTAAGCCTAACCCTAAACATAACTTTAATCCTAACCCTAATTGTAAACCTAACCTAAACCTAACCCTAAGCCGAACCATAACTATAACCCTAAACATAAGCCTAACCTTAACACTAACACTAACTGCAAACTTAACCTCTAGCCTAAGGATAAAAGTAGCACTAACATTACAGATAACCCTACCTGTAACACTATCCTTAACCTTAACACTAACAATAATCATAACCCTAAAAGTAATTCTTTTTTTTTAATTTTTATTTATTTGAAAGAGAGAGAGAGAGAGAGACAGAGAGAGAGAGACAGAGAGAGAGAGACAGAGAGAGAGTGTGTGTGGTGTGTGTGGCCAGCTCAGCCCACCAGGGGGCAGGGCTGGCATGTGGTGCTGGGGGATCGAACCGCGGTCCTTAATGCTTTGCTAAGCTTGTTCTAAGTAGGTGCTTTAGACCACTGAGCCATCTCTCCAGCCCCCCTAAAAGTAATTCTAACCATAAAACTAACTGTAACAGTAACACAACACTAAACCTAACAATAAATATAAACCTAAACCTAACTGAAATACTAAGCCTAACCATAACTGTAATTGTAACACAAATGCTGACACTGACTGTAACCCTAACCCTAACCCTAACCCTACCCTAACTGTAACACTAAAAATGACCATAACTGTAAACCTAACCATAACTGTAACCCTAAACTTAACCCAATACCTGTCACTCTAACACTAACCCTAAACATAACACTAACCCTAACTATAAAATAACCCTAAACTTAAACATAACGCTAACCCTAACCATTTCCCTAACCATAACCCTAATCCTAAAACTAACCCTAACTATAAACTTATAACTATAACCGTAACCCTAACCCTAACCATACCCTTAACCCTAACCCTAACACTGAACGTAACCTTAATTGTAAACTTAACTATAACACTAACCTTAACTTTAACACTAACCATAAAACTAAACCTAACCTTAACTCTAAAACTAACTGAAACCCGAATTCTAACCTTATCCTAATGCTAAACTTAATCCTAAACCTAATGTAACCATAACCTTATACCTAACACTAGCCCTAACCCTAAAACTTACCATAACCTTAAACATAAATCTATCCCTTACAATAACCCTAAAAGTTACTATAATTCTAACCCTAAGCATAACCCTAACCCTAACCATAAACATAACTCTAACCCTAAAATTAACCCTAACCCTAATGGTACCCTTAAGAGTAATTCTAGATCTAAAGATAACAGTAACCCTAATTCAAACCCTAACCATAACCTTAAACCTAATCCTAATACTAACCGTAAAGGTAACACTAAACTTAACTGTAACACTATAGCCATACCCTCACGTGAACATAACCGTAACCGTAACCCAAACCCTAACCTTAACCTTAACCTTAACATTCAACCTAACCATAACCCTAACCTAATTATAACACTAACCTTAACCATAACCCTAGCCCTAAACCGAATTCTAAATATAACCATAACCATAACTTTAATGCTAATGTACCCTTAAGTGTAACTCTAACTGTAAATGTAATAGTAACCCTATAACTCAGCTAACCCTAACCCTAACACTAACTTTAATCCTAACCCTAATCTTAACCATAAAACTAAATCTAGGTGTAATTTAACCTCAAGCATAACCCAAAATCTCAACCCAACCCTAACCTTAAAGGTAACACAAACCATAATTGTAACCCTAACCCTAAAAGTAAATGTAACCCAAACCCTAATCATAACACTAACCATAACTGTAACCCCAACTCTAAGCATAAACATAACCCTAACCTTACACATAACCCTACCCATAACACTATCCCTAACACTAACAGTAACACTAACCTTAAAAATAACCTTAAATGTAACTCTAACATTAATCCTAAAATAGCCATAATTGTATCTTTAACCCTAAACCTAATCAGAAGTATAACGCTAAACCAAAACACAAACCGAGGGCTAACTTTATCCTTAACACTAACCCTCATAGTAAACATAACCATAAGTGTAAACCTAACACTAACTGTAACCATAACACTAAGCCCAATGTTAACCCTAACCCTAAACATAAAGCTAACCCTAACTGTAACCATAACCCTAATCTTAAAAGAACCCTAACAATAGCCTAGGCCTAGCAGTAAACATAACCCTAACACTAAAAGTGAACCTAATCCGAAACCTATCTATAACCATTATTGTAACCATAACAGTGACCCTAACTGTAAACCTAACCCTAACCCTAAGAGCAAAGCTAAACATAACCATAACTGAAAATCTAACTTTAACCATGCCCCTAACCTTACCATATCCTAATCGAAAACTTAACTGTAATTGTAATCCTAAATCTATACCATAACCTTAACCTTAACCCTTACACTATTCATAACCATACCCTGAACCCTAACCTTAACCAAGACCCCAAAATTAACCCTAATCATAACCCTAACCATAAACTTAAATGTAAATATAACCATAACTGTAACCATAGCCCTATACGTAACCCTAATCCTAACTCTAACCTAACCATAAACCTAAATCTAACACTAACTGTAATCCCAACTCTAACATTGAACCTAACCCTAAACATGAAACAAAGCCTATATCGAACTGTAGTCCTATCACTAAGTGTAACCACAAGCATAACAGTAATCCTTAACCTAAATGTAATCCCAAACCTAACTGTAACCATAACCCTGAACCTAAAATTATCCTAAAAATAACCACAGCCCTAACCATAACTCTAACTCTAAAACTAACAATAAACCTAACCATAACCATAACCCTCACACTAACACTAACACTAAACCTAACCTTCCCCATAACATTAACCCTAAACCTAAACATAACACTAACTGTAACCATTACCCTAACCATAACACTAAACCTAAACTTAACCCTAAACATAACTGTAACCAGAACCCAAACTGTAACCATACCATAACCCTAAACCTAAACCTAAGAGTAACACTAACTGTACCCCAACACTAAAGTGAAAGCTAAGCATACCCTTATATGTAAATCTAACCCTAACCCTCACCCTAACAATAACCCTAAATATAGCCATAATCATGACACTAAGGAAAACTGTTAGGTGTACCCTATTCCTAACCATAAAGCTATCCCTAACCCTAACAGTAAACCTAATCATATTGCTAACCCTAATCCTAAGCCAAACCTTAACCCTAACCATAAACCTAACACTAATTGTAACCCTAACTGTAACTCTAACTGTAACTCCAAACCTAAGCCTAACCATAATTCTATCCCTATGCCTAAACTTAAATCTCACCCTAAACATTACTCTAACCCTAAACCTAACCATAATGCTAACTCTAACCATAATTCTAACTGTAAACCTAACCTTAACATTAACTGTAACAATAACCCTTACAGTATCCCTAGCTGTAACCCTAACCCTAACACTAACTGTAACCTTAACACTAAAAGTAATTCTAACCATAATCCTAAACAGACCCTTTAAAATAACATTAATGTTAACTGTAGCAATAAACTTAAACCTAACCCTAAGCTTAACCCTAGCTGTAACTGTAACTCTAATCTTAATCCTAAACTTAACCATTACCCTAACCCTAATCTTAACCTAACTGTAACCCTAACTATAACCATAAACCTAACTCTAACCCTAAATGTACACTTAAATGTAACCCTAAACCTAAGCATAACCGTAACCCTCAAACTTCCGTTAACCCTAAACCTAACCCTAAGCATGCTCTTAACACTATAACTTTAGCACTAAACCTAACTGTAACCCTAACGTCAAACATAACCGCTAACCTAACACTAACACTAACCCTAAACTTAACCCTATCCCTAATCATAATCAAAGCCCTAATGTTAACCCTCACAGTAAACTTAACACTAACCCTAACCATAACAATAACTCTAACCCTAAATTTAAGTGTAACACAAACCCTAACCCTCAACATAACCATAAATCTAACCCTAACAATAACACTAACCTTAACCATTACCCTCACCCTAAGAATATCTGTAACCATAACCCTAACAGTTACCCTAATCATAAACCTAACCTAATTCTAACAGTAACTGTAACCTTAAAGGTAGCCCTTACACTAATCCTAACCCTAATGCTAAATCTAACTTTAACCCAAAATTGTAACCCTAACCCTAACCACAGCACTAAACATAACCCCAACCCTAACACAAACCCTAAATGTCAATGTAACTGTAAACCTAACCATAACATGAATCTTAATTGTAACTCTAAATGTAACTGCAATCTAACCCTAAACATAACTGTAACTCTCTTCAACACTAACCGTAAACCAAAACCTAAACCTAACCCTAAACATAACTGTAAAAGTAACCCTAATACTAACTGAAATCCTAAGCCAAACTCTAAACCTAAACATAACAGTAACACTTACAGTAACCCTAAACCTAAACCTAACCTTAAGCCTATCCATTACCCTACCCTAAATCTAACTGTAAACCTGAGTCTAACTGAAACCCTATTTATAACCCTAAACCTAAAATTAAACCTAACTGTAACCTGAAACCTAATCCTCACCATAGGTCTAACCCTAATCCTAACACTATTCATAAACATAATTGCAACACTAACACTAACTGTAACACTAAACCTAACAATAACCATAATACTAAGACTAACTATAACTGTAAAACTAACCCTAACCCTAAAACTAAACCTAACCATAAACATAAGTGTAACTGTAACCCTAACCCTAAACCTAAACCTAACCCTAACCATAAACATAACTGTAACACTAACCATAATGCTAACCCTTATCATAACAATAACAATAATGCTAACAGTAACCCTAACTCTAACTCTAAATCTAGCCTTAACTGTAAACCTAATGTTAACCCTAAACGTAACTTTAATAGTAAATGTAACTCTAACCCTAACCATAATCCTAACTGTAAACCTAACCCTAACCGTAACCTTTCCCTAATCTAATCATAACCCTAACCCTAAACATAAACATAATCATAACCATAACCCTAACACTAACCGTATCCTTATCCCTAACCCTAACTCTAATTGTAACACTAATTGTAACTGTATCCATAATATTTAAGCTAACCCTAAACCTAAATCTAACCATAACCCTGACCCTAACACAAATCATAACGCTAACCCTAACAGAACCCTAATTGTAAAAGTAACCCTAAAAACAAACCTTAACATTAACAGTAAACTCTCACCCTTACCATTACCCTAAAGCTAACTTTAACCCTAACAGTAACCCTAAAGCCAAACCTAATAGTAACCCTAACAATAAAATTACCCCTAAACCTAATTGTAACCCTATGCATAACCAGAAAAGTAACTAAAGTTAAAACTAACTGTAAGTGTAACCTTAACTGTAGTGCAAACCGTACTCCTAAATCAAACTCTAAGGGTCACACTAAAATATCCCTCACCCTAGCCCTCACCAAAACCTAATGGTAACACTAAACTTTACCATAAATGTAACCCCAACAATAACTGTAAATCTAAACCTAAAAATAACCCTAAATCTAACTTTAACAATAACCATAACTGTAAACCTAGCCAGAAGCCTAACAGTACCTATAAACCTAACTGTAACACTAACCTTAACTTTACCATAGCTGTAACCTTAACCACACATCTTACTCTAACTCACCGTAATGTTAACCCTAACCCAAACATTACCCTAGCTCTAACCATTGCCCTAACCATAATGCTAAACTTAACCCTAATTCTAACCCTAAACATAACCCTAACCTAACCCTAACCCTAACTATAAAAATCAACATAACTGTAGCCCTAACCATACTATGAACCCTCACCATAACAATAAGGTTAAGCCTAACTCTAACCCTAAGTCTAACTGTAACACTCCCTAATACTAAACACAAATCTAATCCTAAACCAAACACTAAAAAACAGCAACTGTAACCCTAAATGTAACACTAACCCTGGGGCCAGGGAGATGGCTCAGTAAAATAAGTGCTTCCCTGGCAAGTGCAAGGGCCTGAATTGAATCCCTGCTTTGAAAAAAATAGAACAGTAACCCGATTCATAACCATAACCATAAACAGAACCCTAATCCTTACCTTAAACATTACCCTAAACCTAAATGTAGCCCTAACACTAACCCAAACCTTAACCCTAACCATAAACATAACCCTAATACTAACCATAATCTTAACCCGAACCCTAACTCTAACTGTAACCCTAATCCTAACCCTACCCATAGCCATAACTGCAACACTAAATGTAACACTACCCTTAACCCTAACAGCAACTGTAGCCCTAACACTACCAATAACCTTAACCTTAACCCTAAACCTAAAAGCAACCCTAATCCTAAACCTAACCATAACCCTAACACTAACCCTTATCCTAAGCCTAACCATAACCGTAACCCTAATCTTAACTGTAAACATAACCTTAAGCCTAAACATAAACCTAAAACTGACAGTAAACCTAAACCTAACCCTAACCCTAAACCTAATTTTAACCCTTACTGTAACTTAACACTAATTGTAACCCTATCCGTAACTGAAATACTAACCCTAAAAGTAACCCTAACTGTAACCATAACCGTAAACTTAACCATATCCCTAACCCTAAACCTAGCACTAGCAGTAACCATAACCCTAACCCTAAAACTAAAACTAAACATGACACTAATACTAAACTTAACCCTACTTGTAGCCATAACCCAAATGCTAACCCTAAACATAACCATAAACATAAACCTAACATTAAGTATAAACGTAACCGTAACAATAACACTAACCCTAATCGGAACCCTAACTGTGAACCTAACACTAACAGTAACCATTACAGTAACCAAAACCCTAAACTTAACCCTTACTATAATGATAAACCTAACCATAATTCTACTCGTAACCCTATGCCTAACCGTATTCATAACCCTAATGCTAGCATTAACTGTAACACTTACCTTAAAGCTAAAACTAACCTAACCAATTCCCTAAACCTATCTGTAGGTTTACTCTAGTCATAACCCTAACCCTATAAATAACTTTAAAGCATACCTTAACCCTAACCCTAATCGTAACCCTATGTGTAACAGTAACCTTAAAAACATGCTAAGCCTAACCATAACCCTAAACCTAACCAAACAGTAATACTAACTGGACCACTAACCCAAACCAAAGCCTAAACGCAAGCCTAACCCTAGCCCTAACCTTAACCCTAAAGATAAACATAACTCTAAACCTAACTCTAACCCTAAACCTTACCCTAACCATAATCCTAACCGTAACACTAACTATAAAGGTAACCCTAGCCATAGTGGTAAGCCTAAATGTAACTGTAACTGTAACATTAACTCTAACTGTAAAACTTATACTAACCCTAACCATAACACTAAACCTAATCCTAAACCTGACCCTAACTGTAACACTAAACCTAACACTAACCCTAACCCTTACTGTAAACATAACACTAAGCCAAACCCTAACTTTACCTCTAACAGTAACCATAACCTTAAACTTAACAGTAAGCCTAACACTAACACTAAACCTAACCATAATCGTAAACCAAATGCTAACCCTAAACATAACCCTAACACTAAACCTAAAAGTAACACTATTCCTATATCTAACCCTAACCCTAACCATATCCCTAATCATAACAGCAACCCTAAAACTAAGAGTAACCCTAACTGTAACCCTAACCATAAACATAACCCTAGCACTAACTCTAACCCTAACTGTAACCCAAAAGCTAACATAAACCTAACCCTAAGTCTAACCTTAACCCTGTCTCTAAAAATAAACTTATACTGAACCGTAACCCTAAACATAACTGTCACCCTAAACCTAAGGCTAACATACCCTTAACACTAACCCAAAGCCTAAATATAATCCTAACCATAACCATTCCTTTAACCCTAAACCTAAATATAACCATAGCCCTACATCAGCACTGCCCCTAAAGCTAACCCTAATCGTAACCCTAAATTTAAACATACCCTTAATCCCACCCAAACCCAAACTCTTACCCTAACCCTAAACATAACCCTAAATCTAAACATAAGGCTAACCCTTTCCTTATCACTAAAGCTAACCCTATAGTAAGCCCTAACCCACAACCTAACCATAAACTTAACACTAAACTGAAGCAAAACCATAACCATAACTGTAACACTAACCCTAACTGTAACCTTAAACTTAACATTAATAGTTACAATAACTGTAATGCTAACATTAACCCTAAGCCTAACCCTAAGAGTATCACTAACCCTAAGCCTCAACCTAGCACTAAATGTAATCATAACCATATCTGTAAACCTAACCCTAACAGTAACAGTAAATGTAACCCTAAACTTAATCCTAAAACTAAACAGAACACTAACCCTTTCCATTTCCATAACCCTAACAGCAACCATAACACTAATCATAACCATAATCCTAACACCAAACATAAATGTAAACCTAAACCTAAAAGTAAACCTAACCTTAACTCTAACTGTAACCATAACCATAACACAAAACCTGTTACCCTAACCCTAACCCCAATCCTAACACTAAATCTAACCCTAGACCTAAACTTAAACCTAAACCTAACTCTAACCCTAACCCTAACTGTAACATTATCCCTAATCGTAACCTTATTCTTAACTGTAATACTAAACCTAACCATAACTCTAAACAAAATCTTAATGTTACCCCTATCACTAATCCTATCTGTAATTATAACAAAGACTCTAACTGTAACCATAAACATAAACCTAACCCTAAACTTAACCCTAACCATGTACCTAATGCTAACTCTAACAGTAAAACTATCTCTACCCTAACCATAAACCTAACACTAACTCTAACCATAATTGTAATCCAAACCCTTACCCTAATCATAACCATAACATTAATATTAACCCTAAATGTACACTTAACTGTAACCATAACACTGACTGCAACCATAACCTTAACCATTATGCTAATCCTAAACCTAATCATAAACCTAACCTGAAACATAAAACCTAACTGTAACCTGAATCTAATTGTAAATTTAATTACAACCATACGCCTAACCCTAACTATAACCGTAACTGCAACACTAACCGTTACACTAACCCTAAACCTAAGCCTAAAGAAAAAACTCAACCTAACCCTAACCATAACACTAACACTAACCATAACCCTAACACCATCCTTAACCACAAACATAACTGTAACCTGAAACTTAACAATACCCTTAACCATAACTGTAATCATAACCCTAACCCTAGACCTAACCTAGCCATAACCATAACCCTAACACTGAACATAATACTAATCGTAACCATTAACCTAAAATTAACACTAACTGTAACTCTAACCATAATTGTGACTCGAACCGTACCCATAAACTTAAGCCTAACACCAACCCATAAGTAACTATAACCTCACCCTAAATCTAACTCGAAGTCTAACCCTAACCCTAACCCTAACACTAACCCTAACCCTAACCATCAAAGTAACCGTACCCTAACCATAACACTAATGCTAAGAGAAACTATAACTGTAACCCTAACTCTAATTAATCTAACTAACTCTAACCCTAACCCTAACCCTTACCATAATTCTTGCCAAAGATAAACATAACCCTAAATGTAAACCTAAACAAAAACAACCGTAACCATAACCCTAATTAGATCCATACCCCTATCCCTATCCCTAACTCTAACCCTTATTGGACACATAACCCTAACCCTAACAGTAATTGTAACACTAACACGAACCTTAAACATAACCCTAATCCTAAACCTAACCATAATACTGTCCCTAACCATAACCCTAACCTTAAGCATAATCCTAACCAAAAAACATCCAATAACCCTAAACCTAACCCTAACCATAAGCCTACCCTACCATTGACCATGACCCTAACCCTAACCATAACCCTAATCATAAACATACCCTTAACTCTAACCCTAACACAAATCCTAACCCTAATTCTATAAGGAACTCTAAACTTAACCTTTAACATAAGCCTAAACTTAACCATAACTCTAAAATTAATGCTAATCCTAAACATAACCTTAACCCACAAGCTAACCTCAATCTTAACTCAAAACTGAACCACAATTGTAACCGAAACTGTAACACTAAACCTAACTGTAACCTTAATCCTAAACTTAATTGTTACTGTATCCAAAACCCTAACCTTAAACCTAACTGTAACCTTATCTGTAACAATAAACCTAACTATAAACCTAACTCTACAATAACTGTAAAGCTAACAGTAAATCTAACCCTAACCATAACCATAATGGTAAGTGTAACTCTAAATGTAATCCTAACTCTAACCATAACTGTAAATCTAAACTTAACTATAACCATAACCATTACTATAACCTTAAACATAACAGAGGCATTGACCCTAATACTAAACATACCCTTAACTCCAACCCTAATACTGACCGTAACCGTAACATTAACCATTCCATTGATCCTAATCCTAATCTTAAACCTAACCTGAACCATAAATCTAAATGTAACCTCAATCTACCTATAACCCTGACTGTAATCATAACCCAAAACCTAACTATAACCATAACTCTAATTGTAACTGCAACCCTATCCATTACAATAACCCCAAACCTAAATCTAACCATAAACTAAACCCGAAACCTAACCATAGCACTAACCCTAATCATAACCTTAACCATGACCTTAACCCTAACGCTAACCCTAACCTTCACCCTAAACCTAACTGTAACATGAATACTAACCATAACCCTAAACATAACCATAACCCTAACCCTAACTGTAACCCTAAACCAAAAATTAACCGTAACCTTAGACATAAACCTAAAATTTACCTTAACTGTAACCCTAACCATAAGCATGACCTGAACCATAACTGTAACCTAAACACTATCAGCAATCCATACTGTAACTATAACTGTATCCCTAACCCTAACTGTAACTGTAACCAAAATGTACCATAACCCTAAATATAAACCTAAGCCTAAACATAACCATACACTTAACCCTAAATGTAAAACAATCCCTAATAATCCCATAACACTAACAATAACCATAACGCTAGCCATAAACCTAAACCTAAACCTAACCAAAACCTGAATGCTAACACTAAATGTAACCCTAAGCCAAAACCTAACCATAACATTAAAACTAAACAAGACCATAACCATAAACGTAATGTTAACACTAACAGTAACCCTAAACCTAGCCTTTGCCATACCCTCAACATAAGCATACCCTTAATCTTAACCCTAACTCAAAACCTACCTAACCCTAACCAAAACCCTAACCCTAAACCTAACCATAATAGTAACAATAATGCTGAACTTAAACTTAACCCTAAACCAAAACCTAAACTAAAAATTAACCCTAAATAGAAACATAACCATAATTGTAACCTTAACCCTAACCCTCAGTAACCCAAATCCTACCTTTAATCATTACTGTAACTATAACTCTAACCCTAACCATACAAATAATCCTTACAGTAACACTAACTATAAACCTAACCATAACACTAACAGCAACAGTAAAACTAACCCTAAACATAACCCTAACCCTAATGGTTAAGGAAAACCTTAAATTAACCTTAACTCTAATCCTAATTGTAAGCCAAATGCTGACCCTAATTAGAAACCTAAACCTAAAACTAAGCATCACCCTAACATAAAACCTAACCCTACCCTTAACCATAAACATAACACAAAACCTAACTGTAATCCTAACCCTAACCACAATGGTTACCATATCCTAACCCTAACACTAACACTAACACTAACCCTAAATATAACACAAACCCTAAAGCTAAAAGTAAATCTAACTGTAAACATAACAGAAAACCTGACCCTAAACATGAAGCTAAACATAATCCTAATAGTAAAATTAATCCTATCATTAACTGTAACCCTAACCCTAACCCTAACCCTAATCATTACCCTAAACCTAACCCTAACCCTAACCCTAATCATAATCTGAACAAACCTAAACCCTAAAAATAATGGTAACCATAATCTGAACCATAACCATAACCATAATTATGACTGTAAGACTAAACCTAAACTAACACTAAGTGTAACCTTAACCAAAACTGTAACCATAACTATAATCATAACAAACCCTACCATAGCCCTAACCAGAACCCTAACCATAACTGTATCGCTAAACGTAACCCTAACTCTAACTGAAATCCTAAACCTAACAGCAACCCTAAACCTAAACCTCACCCTAACACTAAACCCTAACCCTAACCTTAACTCTAAACATAAACCTAACCCTAACCATAACCCTCACCCTAACCGTAACCCCAACTGTACCCCTCTAAATAATGCTAAATTTAACCTTTATACTACACTTAACACTAAGCCTAATCATAACCCTACCTGTAACACTAAAAATAAAACTAACCATAACTAACCGAAACAAAATGTAACCCTAAACATAACCCTAAACCTAACCATAACCATAACTCTAACCCTAACCATAACCCTAAACGTAACCTTAACTCTAACTGCAACTGTAATGTTACCTTAAAACTAACCTTAAACCTAAGTGTAACCCTAACAGGAACACTAACCCAAACTGTAGCAATAACCCTAAAACTAAACCTACCCATAAACCTAACCCAAACCCTAATGGTAAAACTAACTGTGACCATATACCTAACCCTTACCCTAAACATAACCCTAACTCTACACCTTAACCTAAACCTAAATGTAAACAAAACCTTAAACCTAAACCTAAATGAAAACATAACCATAACCCTAAATATAACCCTAACTGTGACCATAATGCTAAGCTTAAGTCTAATCCTAGCACTACGTGTAACCATACCACTGATCTTAAACATTACCCTAACAATAAACTTAACCCTAAACATAAGACTAATGCTAACTGTACCTGTAAATGGAAAACTAACCCTAACTGTAACCCTAGCAGTAACCTTAACGCTAACAGCAAGCCTAAACCCAACCTAACCCTAACCCTAATGGTAATAGTAACCCTAAACCTAACCCTAATCAAACCCTAGCCCTAAATCTAAACCTAATGCTAACCCTAACCCTAACTCTAAATATAACCCTAATCCTCAGTGTAACACTAACCACAACTGTAATACAAACCCTAATCCTGAAAGTAGCCCTAACCATAACCATAACCATAACCATAACCCTAATTCTAACACTAACCCTAAACCTAAAACTAAATGTAATCCTAGCCATAACCATAACCCTAATCCTAAACTAAGTGTAAACTTAAACCTATCCTAACTGTAACCCTAACCTTAAACATAATCCTACAGTAACATTAACCCTAAGCCTAACCCTAACCCTAAAGGTAAAATTAACACTAACCATAAGCCTGTCTGTAACCCTAACTGTATTTGTAAGGTTAAACCTAAGCCTAAAACTGAACCTAATGGTAACCCTAAAAGTAAGCCTAAACCTAAAACGAATCCCAACACTGACCCTAACTTGAACCGGAACACTAATCCTAACTGTTACTGTAACCCTAAACATAACCCTACCATAATCCTAATCCTATCCATAAACCTAAATCTAAAGGTAACCCTAACCCTAACTGTAACACTTTAGCTAACCCTAACCATAATTCTAACCCTAACCATAACTGTAACTGCAACCCTAACCATAACCATAATGCTAACCCTAGCCCTAAGCCTAATCTTAAACATTTAAGTAACCAAAAACCAAACTGTAACCCTAACCTTAATCTTTACACTAACTCTAACCCTAACTTTAACACTAAACCTAACCCTAACCCTAACCCTAATGTAACCCTAACAATAACTGTAACCCTTACCCTACCCCAACCACAGGCCTAACCATAACCTTAAGCCTAACCATAACATTCAGTGTAAAACTAACCATAAGCCTAACCTTAACCCTAACTCTAAACTTAACCTTAACAATAAACATAACCTTAACACAAATTGTGACCCTAACACCAACCCTAACATTAAACCTAACCACATCCCTAACTGCAGTCCTAACAATAAACCTAACAGTAACCCTAAACCTAACTGCATACTTAACCGTAATAATAGCACTGAACCTAAACATAACACTAGCCCTAACCATAACCCAAATTGTAACCCCAAACCTAATCTTAACCCTAAACCTAATTATATCCCAAATCCTAACTCTAAACTTAAACGTAACCGTAACACTAACCCTAACCATAAACCTAACCCTAACTTTAAACATAACCCTAAACCTAACCCTAAAGATAACCATTAACCGAACCTTAAACTAACACTAAACTGAGCCCTCACCCTAAATGTAACCCTAACCCTAAAACTATACTTAACTGTAACCCTAACCCTAACACTAACCACAAACGTAACCTTAAATGTAAACCTAACCGTAAAAATAACACTAACTGTAAACATTATCCTAACCCTAAAACTAACTCTAAACATAACCCTAACCCTAATCTTACCCTAACGATAAATCTAAACTTAAATGCAACATTACCCTAACTGTAACCCTACCTTTAACCCCAACACTATATGTAAGCATAACCCTAACCCTAACACTAACCATAAACCTAACCCTAACACTAACCCTAACATGAATTGAAACCATATGTGAAACACTAACCCTACATGTAAGCCCAACCCTAACAGTAAAGCTAACCCTAAACCTAACCCTAAGAATAACCGTAACCATAACTGGAACACGAACCTTCACTGTAAGCCTAAACGTAAATGTGACATTAATCATGACACTAATGCTTATGCTAAACATAATACAGACCTTAAGTCTAATTATAACCCTAATCATAACTGTACCATGAACTCTAATTCTACCCCTAACCCTGAAACCTAACCCTAAATCAAACCCTAACCTGTAACCCTAAACCTAACCATAAAACTATTGCTATCCTTAACACTAACTCTAAAGGTAACACGAATCCTAAGTGCAATCCTAATCACAACTGTACCCTAAACCAAACCCTAAACATAGTTCTACCCATAACCATAAACTTAACCATAACCCTCTCAGTAAATGTAACCCTAACACTACCGTTAAACCTAACGCTAACCTTAAGTGTAAGCTAAATACAACTATAACCTTAAACATAACTCTAAGCATAACCTTAATTGCAACCTAATAGTAACAATAATAATTCTAACCCTAACGCTACCCTACTGTAACTCTAAACCTAAATGTAACCCTAAGGCTAACCATAACCCTAACTGTAAGTGTAAATCTAACCCAAACCCTAACCCTAACTGTAACCCTAACCGTAAATATGAACATAATCCTAACTATTACATTAACCATAACACTAACTGCAAACAAATTATAACTGTTGATCTAACTCTAACCCTAAACCTAACCCTAACCATGACACTAACTCTATTTCTAACCCTAAACTTAACCTAAGCTTAAACATAACCATAAACCTAACACTCATATTACCATAACCATAACCATAACACTAAACCCAAACCTAAACATAACACTAAAACTAACCGTAACCCTAAACCTAGTTGTAACCCTATTCATAAAAGTAATTCGAACCAAAAACATAATCATAATCCTAAAGCTAACTCTAAACCTAACCATAACCGTAACCCTAATGCTAACCCTAACCATAGCCCTAACTCTAGCAAATCTGTAAACTTAACCTTAAACCTAACCATAAATGTAACCCAAAAGAAAATCCTAATATTAACACTAAATCTAACCATAAAAGAAATTTTAAGCCTAACTCTTACCTTAACACTAACCCTATTCCTAAGCCAAACTCAAACCGTAAGCTTAACTATAACCATAATGCTAATGTTAACCTAACCATAACCCTAAAATTAACTATAACCCTAACTGTATAGTCATAAACCTAACCCTGAACAATAACACGAACAGTATTCCTAACACCTTAACCTGAACCCTAAAACTAAACAAAATCATAACCCTAACTGTAACAGTAACCCTAAACATAACCTAACTAAACTAACCGAAACCTAACCCTAAACCTAACAGTATTCATAAAACCAAAGCTAAACCTAACCCTAACTGTAACAGTGAACCTAAAGAAAATCCAAACCCTAACCTTAATATTAACCATAGCATTAACCATAACCCTAATCCTTGTCCTAAATGTTACCTTAACCTAACCATAAGGCTAACACAAAACCTAATCCTAACTCTAAATGTAACCCCAAACCTATATGTAACCATAACCCTAATCCTAACTATAACCCTAACCCTCAACATAACTGTACAACTGTACTAATGGTAAATGTAATCCTAAGCCTAACCCTAACCATAACCCTAACATTTACCCTAATCATAATGTATCATTAACACTATCCATAACCTTAACCATAAACATAACTTAAAGTCGCCCTAAACCTAATGATAAACATAACCCTAAACCTAAACCTAAAAGAAACCCTAACTCTAAACATAACAGTAAACCTAACCCTAACTGAATCTTAACCTTAACCCTAACCAAAACCATAAACAAAATGTAACATAACCATAACCAGAAAGCTAACAATAACCCTAAACCTAACCCTAACTCCAGCCCTTATTGTAACCCTAACTGTAAGCCTAACCATAATCCTAATGCTAAATGTAACCATGACCATAACACTAAGACTAACAGTAAACATAACTGTAACCATAACACTAACTGTAAAGCTAACTCTAACCCTAACAGTAAACCTAACCCTAAGACTAACCTGAATCTAACCTTAACAGTAACCGTGAAATTAACCATAACCCTACGTTAAACATAACTGCAACACTAACCATAATCATAATGCTAACACGAGCATGATAAAACGAAACCCAAATGTTACCATAAACCTAACTATAACACTAACTGTAACCATAATACTAACCATAACACTAACTCTAACTCTAAACCCAAACCCTAACCCTAAACATAAACTTAACATTAACCCTAATTCTAAGCATAAATGTAACCCTAATCATAACCATAACAGTAACCCTAACCCTATTCCTAACCCTAAACTTAACACTATCCAATACAATAACCCAAAGGCTAAATGTAAACATAACCCTTACCGTAAACCTAACACTAAGCCTAACCCTAACTCTAACACTGACACTATCTAACCCAAATCCTAACTAGAACCCTAACTGGAACCTAACAGTAAACATAATGCTAATCCTAACAATAACCCTAACACTAACACTAATGGTAACTCTAGAATAAGCCTAACCCTAAAACTAAACCTAAGCTTAAACATAAACCTAACATTAACCCTCACCCTAACTGTAACCCTAAACCTAACCATAACCCTAACACTAAACGTAACCCTAACTGTAATCCTAAACCTAACCCTACCCTTTAAAAGTAGTCTAACCCTAACCATAACATAACCCTAACTCTAACCCTGAACAAACTTAACACAAAACCTAAAGGTAACTCTAAACCTAACAGTACCAGTAACCCTAACCCTAACTCTAACCTAACAGTAATCATATCCCTAACAGTAACCCTTACCCTAACCTTAAATGTACTCTAAATCGAACATAACCTATACCCTAACACTTAATGTAACAGTAACCGTAACATTAACCCAAACCCTAACATCCAACGTACTCTAACCCTAACCCTAACACTAACCATAACCTTAAGCCTAACCCTAATTCTAAACCTAACCCTAAACCTAAACCTAACAGTAACCCTAAGTGCAATACTAACCTAACCCTAAATGTAACTCTAACTCTAACCATAAACCTGAGCATAACCTTAACTGTAAACCCTAACTGAAACCAAACCATAAAACTATCCATTACCCCATACTTAACCCTAAGCTTAAATCTCATGATAACCCTAAACCTAAACCTAACACTAGTAGCAACCTTACTCTATCCCTGACACTAACTATACCCCAACTCTAACCATAGACCTAACCATAAATCTAACTCTAAGCTTAAACCTAAAACTAACAGTAACTATATCCCTATACTTGAATGCAGGCCTAATTGTAATACTAACTCTAACCCTTACCCTAAAAATAAAAGTAACCATAACCCCAACCCTAACACTAACCACCACACCTACCCTAACTCTAACACTAAGTGTAACCATAACCATGACCCTAAACCTAACTCTAACACTGATGTTAACCATAAACATAACCCAAACTGTAACCCTAACAATAAATGTAAGTGTAACTCAAACCATAACCCTAAAACTAATAATAACCCTAACCATAATCCTAGCAGGAAATGTAACCTTAACCCCAACCGTAACCATAACCCTAACCCTAAATTGAACCCTAAACGTTACTATGAAAAAAACCTAACCTTAAACCTAATT
The DNA here is from genome assembly GCF_000260255.1 of Octodon degus. Classification (NCBI taxonomy): domain Eukaryota; kingdom Metazoa; phylum Chordata; class Mammalia; order Rodentia; family Octodontidae; genus Octodon; species Octodon degus. The sequence goes on from NW_004525066.1 coordinate 113,406, forward strand.
GTAACCCTAACCATATCCTAAAGCTAACTGTAACCACGGCCCTAAACATAAACCTGATTCTAACCCTAAACCTATTCCTAAAAGCAACCCTAACCCTATCCCTAAAGAGTACCCATAAAACTAACTCTAACCCTAAACTTAACCCTAATCCTAACCCTAAACATAATCATAACCAAAACCATAACTGTAATTGTAAACCTAACCATAACTCTAACACTAACAGTCACCTTATCGCTAAACCTAACCTAAGCATAATAACCCTAACCCTCACCCTAACTCTAACCTTAACCCTAACTCTAGCCCTAACCCTAACCTTAACCATAACCATAACTCTAACCCTAAACCTAACCCTAATCATTAACCTAACCCTAATAACCCTTATGGTAACCCTAAACATAATCGTACTCTGAACTCTAAGTCTAACTGTAAACCTAATCCTAACCTTATCAGTAACCCTAACCTTAAGCCTAACACCAAACCTTAACATAACCCTAATTATAACCCTAAACCTAATCGTAAATGTAACATTAACCCTAACCCTAAAACAAAGAGAAAACCCTAACCCTAACCCTAACCCTAACAGTAAATGTAAGGACAAACCTAACTATCCCCTAAATGTAAACCTAAAACAAACTGTATACCCAAACCTAACCCTAATCCTAAACTTAACACCATAACTGTAACCATAACTATATCCCTAACCCTAAACCTAACCCTAAACTTAACAGCAATCATAATCATAACACTAATTCTAACCCTAATAATAACCATAACCCTAACACTAACTCTAACAGTACCCATAACCCTAACCATAACCATAACCCTAACACTAAATGTAACCCTAAATGTAACCATTAAACAAACCCTAACCAGAAACGTACTGTAACATTAATCATAACTGTAACCCTAACTCTAAACCTAACCCTAAATGAAACTTTGAAAGTAACCCTAAACGTAATTATAAATCAAAATATAACCCTAACCTTAATCATAACCGTAATTGGAACTGCAACCATAAAACTAACCCTAAGCCTAACCGTAACTTTAAACCTAACCTCAACCTTAACCATAATGATAAACTTTACTAACTGTACCTCACAAAAAACCTCACCCTAAACTTATACATAACCCTAACCATAACCCTAACCCTAACAGTACTTGTAACCCTAACCCTAGCACTAAACTTAACCCTAACCGCAAGCCCAAGACCAACCCTAAACTTAAATGTACACAAAACCTAACTCTATTCATATACTTAACCCTTATCCTAATCCTAAACTTAACAAAAAATCTAATCCAAGTTCTACCACTCACCCTAACCCTAACCTTAACCCTAACTATAAAACTAACCCTAAACCTAAAACTAATCATAACCAAAAGCGAAACTGTAGTTAGGCTAGTCCTAACACTAATCCTAAACCTAACACTAAACATAATCCTAAGCATAACCCTAAGCTTAACTCTCACCATAAACCTAAGTCTAAACATAACCCTAACCGTTGTCCTTAACCTAACACTAACCCTAAGCGTAACCCTAAATCTAACCATAGACAGAATTGTAAACCTAACTCCAAGCCTAAAAGTAACCCTAAACCTAAGCCTAAAATAACCCTAACCCTAACCGTAACTGTAAACCTAACACTAAACCTAATCCTAAACGTAAACTTAACCATATCCCTAACCCTAAAGATAACCCTAAAGCTAATTCTAGCCGTGACCCTAATTCTAAACCTAACCCTAATCCTAACAGTAACCCAAACCCTAACCCTAACATTAACCCTAATAGTACTGTAACTCTAACCCTAACACTAACACTAAATTTAACCCAAAATGTAACCTTAACCATAAACTTAAACTTAAACCTAACTCTAACCATAACCCATAACTTAACATCAACCCTAACACTAACCATAGCCCAAACCTTAACCCTAACCCAAAACTTAAACCATGCAGTAACAGTTACTGTAAACCTAAATATAATCCTAGACTAACCCTAACTTTAACCAGCACAAAACCCATAAAATTAATACTAACCCTAAACCTAATCCTAAAAATAACCCTAACCTTCACCATAATCCTAACCCTAACCCTAAAGATAACCCTAACCATAACCCTAAGCCTAAATCTAACCCTAACATTAACCCTAACCGCAGACCTAACAGTAAATCTAATTCTAACCCTAACTCTAATCCTAATTGTAAACCTAATCCTAACAATAACATTAATCCCAAAATTACTCATAACAGTAATCTTAAGTTTTTTTTTTTTGGCAGAACCGGGTATTGAACTCAGGCCCTTGTGCTTGCCAGGGAAGTACTTATTCCACTGAGCCATCTCCCTGGCTCCAGTAATCCTAACTTAACTCTAATCCTAAAAGTAACCCTAAACCTAACTGTAAGCATAACCATACCAGCACTGAACTTATACATAACACTAAACCTGACACTAAGTCAAGTGCTAGCCTTAACCCTAACCATAAAACTAACTGCAACCATAATCCTAACCCTAATTCTAACCCTAACCCTAATCCTAAGCATAACTGTAACCCTAAACTTAGCAATAAACCTAACCATACTCGTAACCCTAACCCTAACACTAACAGTAAATATAACCCTAACCCTAACGTTAAACCTAACCTAACCTTAAAGCTAAACCTAAACCTAATAGTAATGGTAACCCTAATCTTATGCTTAAACCAAACCCTAACTCTAACCCTAACTATGACAGTAATTCCAACCCTGAACCTAATCTTAACCTTAACCCTATACCTTAAACTAATCCTAACCCAAATAGAACCCATAGCCCTAATACTAAACCTAACTGTAACCCTAACACTAACCTTAACCCAAATCCTAACCAAACCAAAACCCTAAACGTACTCTAATTTAATCCTAACCCTAATTGTATCTGTAAACCTAAAGTAAACCTTAACCCTAACAATAATCTTACGCCTAACCCTAACCCTAACCCTAATGTTAAACGTAAGCCTAACCCTAATCGTAACCCTAAACATATCCCTAATCCTAACTCTATTCATAATCCTAATAGTAACACTTACCGTAAACCTAACCTTAACTGTAACCCTAATTTTAACCTTAAAACTAACCATAATCTGCACCCTAAACATAATATTAAACAATCCTAACCATAACACTAACAGTGAACCTAATGCTAAAACTAACACTAATAGTAACCCTAACCCTAACTGTAATCATGTCCATGAACTTAACCCTAAAGCTAAGCGTAATTGTAACCTTAACTGTAGCCATAACCCTAAACCGAACCATAACCTAAATATAACCCTAATCCTAA
>NW_004525066.1:116817-148022 GCF_000260255.1 Octodon degus
AACCCTAAAGCTAAGCGTAATTGTAACCTTAACTGTAGCCATAACCCTAAACCGAACCATAACCTAAATATAACCCTAATCCTAATCATAATCCTAACACTAACCCTAACATTAACCCTAACTCTAACCATAACTCTATACCTAATCCTAACTGTAACCCTAAACTTAACAATAACCCAAACTGTAGCTGTAACTGTAACCCTAACCCTAACCATAAAACTAAGCAAAACACTTACCCTATCACTGACCATAAGCCTAATCTTAAACAGAACACTAAGCCTAATGTAATCCTAAGCCTAAACCTAACTGTAACTGCAACCATAACCTAAGCCTAAACCTAAACCAAACCGTCAACCTAACACTGAATGTAACCATAACCATAACCGTAATCCTAACCTTAACCCTTTTTCTAAACCTAACTTTAAACATAACCTTCACCCTAATGCTACACTAATGTAACCCAAAACCTAACCCTAACCTTAAACATAAAGGTTAAACATAACCATTCCTCTAACCATAACACTAAACCTAACCCTAACCACAACAGTAATTCTAACCCTAAGCCTAACCCTAAATCGAACTGTATTATCAACCCTAAACCTAACCCTAATCATAAATATAATCTTAAGTGTACACAGTAACCGTAACCCTACCCAAATCTTATCCCTAACCCAAACCCTAAATCTAAAACTAACCATAAGAGTTGCCTAAGTATAATCCTAACCCTAACAATAACTCTAAACCTAACTGTAATCCTACCCTAACCCTAACCCTAAATGTAATCTTAACCATAACCCAAACTGTATCTCTAACCCTAAACCTAACCCATACTCTAAATTTAAACCTAACCGTAAAAGTAAACCTAGGGACTGGAGAGATGGCTCAGTGGTCTAAAGCACCTACTTAGAACAAGCTTAGCAAAGCACAGGGACCACGGTTCAATCTCCCAGCACCACATGTCAGCCAGTCCCGCCCCCTGGTGGGCTGAGCTGGCCACACACACACACACACACACACACACACACACACATAAATAAATAAATAAATAATTTTTTTTACAAAAAGTAAACCTAACTGTAACCCAAAGCCAAAACCTAACTCTAACCATAACTCTTAAACTAACTACAGTCCTAAACGTAACATTAACCATAACACTACTCTAACCCTAAAAAACCCTGATCATAACTGTAACCCTAACCCTAAACATATACGTAACTCTTACCCTAACACTAAGTGTAACCCTAAACCTAAACACAAAACTACCAATAAATGTAACCCTAAACCTAACAATAACCATAACTCTAACGATAATCCTAACCCTAACCCTAACCCTAACCCTAACTCAAAATGAAACACTAAACCTAACTATAGCCCTATCCATAAGCCCAATCTTAAAACTAACCACAAACCTAATCATAACGCTAACTCTAATCCTAAACATAACCATAACCCTAACCCAAATCGTAACTATAACCCTAACATTAAGCATAGCACTAATCTTAACCTGAAAGTAAGCCTAAACATATCCCTAACCCTAACCCTAAAAGTAATCCTAAACCTAACTGTAACCCTAACAATATATCTAAACCTAAACATAACGCAAATCTTAACTGTAACCCTTACCCTAACATTAAGACTAAACCTAAAAAACCCTAACCATAAAAGTAAACCTACCTAATCTTAACCCTAACCCTAACACTGAAGTTAAATGTAACTCTAACAGTAACCCTAACCTAACAATAACACTAACCCCACCCTTAATCCTAAATCCAAACATAAATTTAAGCATAACTCTAACCATAACCATAACTGTAACCCTAACGTTAACCCTAAAACTAAGTGTAATCCTAAACTTATGCCTAACTCTAACCCTAAACCTAACTGCAGCCCTAAACATAACCCTAATTCCAACTCTAAACCTAACACTAAATGTAACCCTCAACCTAACCGTAACCTTGTCTAACCCTAAACCTAAGCTTAATCCTAAAAATAACACTAACCATAACCATAACCCTAAACATATCCCTAGAAACACTACCACCTACCCTAACCCTAACCCTAACCCTAACTCAAACCACAACACTAAATGTAACCCTAATTTAAACGCTAACCTTAAAAGTAACAGTAAACTTAACCCTAACTCTAAGCCTAACAGCACTTGTAACCCTAACCCTAACCCTAGTACTAACACTAAACGTAAGCCTAACCCTAACCGTAACAATTAACAAATCCCTAATCCTAACACTATCTGTAATCCTAATCGTTACCCTTACCATAAACCTAATCTTAACCGCAACCCCAACTTAAACCCTAAACCTAACAGTAATCCTCACAATAAATGTAAAATTAAATTTAACTCTCACCGTAATACTAAATGTGAACCTAACACCATCTGTAAGTATAACCATAACCCTAACTGTAATCCTAACCGTGAACCTAACCCTAACTCTAAAGCTAAGTGTAATCGTAACACCAATCCTAATGGCAAACATAACCCTAAACCCAAACCTAACCTTAAACATACCCTAAACATAATCCAAACCCTAAGCATAATCCTAACACTAACCCTCGTATTAACCCTAATCCTAACCCTAACCGTAACCATATGCCTAACCATAACCGTAATACTAAACTTAAACCTAACACTAAGAGTAAATCTAACACTAAACCTAAACATAACCCAAACCATAACCCTAACCATAACCATAAATCTAACACTAATTTTAAATGTCACCCTAACTGTAACCCTAAACTTAACCCTGTTAACATAATCCTAACTGTAAACCATACACTAACACTAACCCTAAAACTAACCATAACTAAATCTAAACCTAACCCTAAACGTAAGGCTAACTACAACTGTAATTGTAACACTAAACTGTAACCTAACCCTAAGCCTAACCCTAATGCTAACCCAAATGGTAAACCTAACCTTAACCCTAAGTGTAACACTAACAGTGAGCCTAACCCTAACCCTAACACTGACCCTAAACATAACCCTAAGCCTAAACCTAACCATAACCCTAACATTAACTGTAACCTTAACCCTAAACCTAAATCTAACTCTAATCCTAACCCTAATGCTAAATGTAACCCTAACCCTAAATCTAACCCTACCACTAAATGTAACCCTTACCATAACCTTAACTCTAAGTCTAACTTTAAATGTACTCTAAACATAACTTTAACTGTAACCCTAAACATAACCATAATCCTAAAGTAAAACTTAAACCTAATCCTAACCCTGACAGTAAACCTAATCCTAACCCTAATCATAACCATAACTGTAACTGTAACTGTAAAATTAACCCTAACACTAACCATTAGAGTAACCCTAATCTTATCACTAACACTAACCATAACCATAATCCTAAAGCTAATCCTAACCCTAACTCTAAAACTATTGATAAAATTAACCCTAAACCTAAACTTAAACCTTATCATGACCATAAAAGTAACTGTAACTGTAACCCTAACACTAACCCTGTTACTGTAATCCTAACCCTAAAACTGATTCTAACCCTAACCCTAACCCTAACCCTAACCCTTAATATAATTCTAACCTTAACACTAACTCTAAACCTAACACTAGCCTTAACCGTAACCATAAACCTAATACTAACTGCAACCCCAATCGTAACCCTAATTCTAACCCTAAAACAAATCATAACTATAACCTTAACCCTAAGCCTGAATGTAACAGTACCCATATACCTAAACTGAACCCTAAACCTAACGTTAAACATACTCTAAACCCAAATCTAACAGTAACCCCAATTCTAACCCTAATTCTAAATCTAAATTTAAAACTAACCCTACACATAACTCTAACCCTAAATGTAACCCTAATCCTAACAGTAATGGTAAGCCTAACACTAAACGTAATCCTAACCATAACTCTGAGCCTGAACCTAACCCTAATACTGACCCTAAACCTAGCCATATCCGGAACCCTAAAACTAAACTTAACCCAAACTGTAACACTTACCCTAATACTAACAATAACCATAACACTAAATACAAGGCTAACCCTAACCGTAACATGAACCCTATTCCTAAATGTAACTTTCACCATAGCCCTAAGCCTAAACCTAACCCTAACCATAACACTAACACTAAAATAAACATAATAATAACCCTAAACCTAACCCTAAACTTAAACATATTCCAAACCTAAACCTAACTGTAACCTTAACCCTAAACATAATCCTAAACTTAACCTTAAATGTAACCCTAACTCTAACACTAATCCTAACCCTAATCATAACCATAACCATAACTGTAACTGTAAACCCTAGACCTAACCTTAACAGTAACCCTAACCCTAAGAGTAAACCTAACCCTAAATTTAACCCTAATCATTACTGTAACTGCAACCCTAACCCTAACCCTAACCTTAAGCATAATCCTAACCCTAACCCTAACCCTAAAAATAACCCTAATAGTATAACCTAATCATAACCCTAATTGTAAACCTAATCCTAACAATACCCTTAAATATGATGCTAACATTAACCCTAAAAATAAACTTAATCCTAACCGTAACCCTAACATTAAAAGAATTCTAACCCTAAACCTAAATGTAACCCTAACTGAAACCCTAATTCTAAACCTAAAATTGAATCTAAACCTAACCTAACACTAATGCTAACTATAACTATAACCCTAATCATAACCATAACTGTTACTGTATCTGTAACCCTAATCCTAACCCTAACCCTAACGCTAACCTAACCCTAACCATAAACTTAATCTAACATTAAGCCTAACCCTAAATATAATCTTAACCATAACCCTATCTGTAACACCAGCTCTAATTCTAACTTTAACTCTCACCATAAAGCTAGGTCTAAACATAACCCTAACCATAACCCTCACCCTAATCCAAACCCTAAGAGTAACTGTAACATCAACAATAGACCTAACCATATGCATAACTCTGAGACGATCCCTAACCCTAACCCTAAACCTAAACCTAAACCTAAACCTAACCACAGCACTAACCATAACCCTAACCCTAACCTTACACTAACCTTAAAAATAACCCTAAATGTAACCATAACTTTAACCTGAAACCTAACCATCAACCTAAACACAATCTTTACTCTAACCATAAACATAAACATAACCTAACACTAAACATAACCATAAATGTAACTCTAACATTAACCGTAACCCTAACTCTGACATTAACCATAAACATATCCCTAACTGTCAACATAACACTAACACTAGCCCTAAAACTTACCGTAAACCTAAATCTAACCTGAACCCTAACAATAAAAGTAACCCTAACCCTAACCCTAACTGCAGAATTAAATATAACTGTAATTCTAACTGCAACCCTAATTCTAACCTTAGCCCTAAACCTAACCCTAAATCTCACCTTAATAGTACCAGTAACCCTAATTGTAAGCCTAACCCTAACCCTAACAAAAAATGTAACCTTAAACCTGAGTGCTACCCTCAACACATCCCTAACCCTAACTTTAATCCCAAGCACAACACTAACCATGACCTTAATTCTAACCCTAACCCTAATCGTAATCATAACCCTAATAGTACACCTAATCCTAACAGTACCTGTAACTCTACCCCTAACCCTAACATTAACACTAATTGTTACTCTGACCCTAACACTAAACTTAACCCTAACAGCAGCCCGAACAGTAAACCTTAACTCTAACCCTAAAACTAATGCTAACAGTAACCATAACCCTAACCCTAAATGTAAAACTAACCCTAAGCATAATCTAAAACTAACCATAAATCTAATTATGACTGTAACCTTAAACTTAAAACTAACCCTAACACTAACTGAAGCCCTAACCTTAACTGTAACCCTAACTGTAACAGTAAACCTAACCATATTCTGAAACCTAACCAGAACCCTAATCATAACCCTAATTCTAACCCTAAAAGTAATCGTAATGGTAAACTTAAACCTAAACCTAACTGTAACCCTGACCATAACTCTAACCCTAGCCTTAACTGTAACCATAGGTCTAACCCAAATAGAAACCCCAATCCTAAACCTAAACCTAACCCTAACACTAACCCTAATCATAACCCTAACCCTAACCCTAACCCTATCACTACCTTAAAAATGAACATAATTCTTACCCAACAAATTACCATAACCCTAAACCTAAAAATAACACTAACCATAACAGTCACCCTAACCCTAACCATAAAGTAACCCTAACCATAACCCTAAGACAAAACCTAACCCTAACCGTAACCCCTAAGCTAACCCTAACTCTAACTGTAACCTAACACTAATTATAACCCTAACTCAAAATCTAAACCAAAGCCTAACACAAACCCTCAACCTATCACTAACCTTACCACTAATCACAGCGCTAATCTTAACCTTAACTCTACCCATACCACTAAAAGTAACTATAACCCTAAACTTATCAGTAACCCTAAACCTAAGCCTAACTGTAACCCTATTCTATACCATAACTCTAAACATACAGTAATCTTAAGCATAAACCTAACTATAAACCTAACCTTAATCTTAACATTAACCCTAACCCTAACTCTATTACTAACCATAACTATAACCCTAATCCAAACCCTAAATATAACACTGACTCTAAATGTAACCCTCACCCTAAACCTAACCTTAATTGTAACCTAACCTAACCTAACTTAACCATCAACCTAACCCAAAAGCTAACACTAAGCATAACCGTAATCCTTACCCTAAAAGTAACCATATCCCTACACCTAAACCTAACACTAAATGGAACTGCAAAACTAACCCGAACACTAAAACCTAAACCTAAACCTAACTCTAACCCTAAACCTAACACCAGCCTTAAGCCTAGCCATAAGTGTAAACATAACCCTAACTATAACCTATTCCAAACACTTAAACAGAAACCAAAACCTAACGCTAAAGAAAACCATAACTGTAACCCTAACCCTAAAAGTAACCCAAAGCCTACCCTCAATCATCAGTGTAATGCTAAACATAACAGTAATCCTAACACTAACTCTAATCATAACCCTACACCTAAACTTAACAGTAACCATAAACATAACCCTTTTTATAACCCTAAACATAACACTGATCCTAACTCTAAACCTAACACTAAACCTAAACCTAACTCTAAGCCTAATGATAAAGCAAACCATATCCCTAACCCTAAATCTAACCCTCACTGCAGCTCTATCCATACTCTTAGATATAACCATAACCCTAATCCTAAACCTAACCATAACCCTAAGACTACCTGTAACACTAAACCATACCACTAACACTAAACTTAACCCTAACCCTAAACCTAACCCTAGCACTAACCGCAAACATAGCCCTAACCCTAAACCTGAATATAACCCTGAAAGTAACCCTAAATCTAAAGCTAAAAAAAATGCAGCCCTAGATGTAACCCTAACCATAACCCAAAGTGTAATGCTAACTGTAACCATGTCCATAAACGTAAACCTAAACCTAAACCCAACCCTAAGCGTAACCCTAACCCTAAACCTAACACTAACACTAACTGTAAATGTAACCATAACATAAGCGTGACCCTAACCATAACCATAACCTGAACCATACCCTGTCACCATAACCCTAGCAATAACTCTAAATCTAAGTAACCCTAATCCTATCGTAAACCCTAAACATATCTCTAACCCTAGCCCTAACCTTAAACCTAAACCTAACCCTCACTCTAATTCTAGCAATAACCAAAGCCCTATCAGTAACTTTAAAGCTAACACTAATGTAACTCTAACCATAACCCTAACCATCCCCGAACCTTAACAGGAACCCTAGTTGTTACCCTCACCCCAACCATAACCCTTACCCTAACTATAACCCTACACTTAAGCTTAAACCTAACACTAAACCTATCAATAACCATAAACATAACACTAACCCTAACCCTAACTGTAAGCCTAGCCATGAGCCTAACACTAATGCTAACTTTAAGTATAACCCTAACCCTAACTGTAACCCTAACACTAAACCTAACTCTAACCTTAAACTAATAATAATCATAACTGCAGCACATAACCCTAAAACAAACACTAATCCAAACCATAACCCTAACCATAAACCTACCCTTTACTTAACAAAAACCTGAAGCATAACCCTAACCCTAATCCTAACCATAAATGTAGCCGTAACCCTAAATATAAACCTAACCATGTCACTATCTCTGAAGCTAAACCTAACCATAATCATAAACATAACAGTAATTGGAACCATAACCCTTAAAATAACCCTAAACTCAACCCTAACCCTAACGTAACGCTAATCCTAACTGCAATTGAAATCCTAAACTTAACCCTAACCCTAAACATAATCATAACCATATTCCAAAAGTAACCCTAGTCCTATCCTTAACCGTAACACTAACCTTAACGTTAATGCTAAACATAAGCCTAACCCTAACGATAACCCTAACCCTAACCCTAACTGTAACCAGAACCATATCCTTATCACTAACCCTAAACCTAACCACAGCCCTAACTGTAAACCTAATTCTAACCATATCCATAAACCTAACTGTAAATCTAACACTAATCCTAATCCATAGCCTAACAGTACCTGTAACCCTAAACCTATGATAAATGTAACCCTAAATATAACCATAAAGCTAACCTTAAAAGTAATCCTAACCGTAACCATAACATAACACTAACTAACCATAATCCTAAAAATAAACCTAAGCCTAAACTAAACCCTAGCCATAATCCTTATCCTAAGCATAATTCTAAATGAAATCCTAACACTAACCATAACAATAACCCTAAACAAAACCCTTAGCCTAATCCTAACCCTAACTGTAACCCAAATCACAACCCTAATTATAACCCTAACTCTAGCTCTAACCCTAAACCAAACTGTAACTCTAAACCTACCCCTAACCTTAACACTAACAGTACCCATATCCTTAAACTTAACTCTAACAGTATTCCTCACCATAAACCTAAGCCGAAACCTAACACTAAACATATCCCTTACTCTAAATCTAAACATAATTGTAACCCTAACACTAACCATAACCCTAAAGCTAAACCTAACTCTAAGCATAACAATCACCCTAACCCTAATCCTACCTCTAACCACAGAAATAACTGTAACCCTAACACTAACCCAACATTAACCCTACCCTAAACATAACCGCAGTCCTATACATAATCCTAATTCTAACCCTAACACTAATCCTAACTGTATCCCTAAACTGAACCCTAACCCTACAGTAAACATAACCCTACAACTAACTGTAACTGTAACCCTAACCATAACCATAACCCTAGTCATAACCCCAAGTCAAAACCTAAAAAATAAACCTTACCCTAACCTTAACCCTAACCATAAAACTAACTTACAATAACCCTAAGACTAAACCTAACCCTAATCCTCAAACTAACCCTAACCAAAATCTAACTCTTACTCTAACACTAACCATAACACAAAGCCTAATCATAACCATAAATGTAACTGTAATCTTAACGCTAAACCTGAATCTAACCCTAGCACTACACATGACATTAAGCCTAACCCTAGCCCTAACTCTAAATCCAACCATAACCCTAAACCTAACCATAATCTAAACATAACCCTAACACTAACCCAAACCTTAAGCCTAAACCTAATCTTAAAACTAACTGTAACTCTAAAACTAACATGAAATGTAACCCTAAACCTAATGTTTCCCTAACCCTAGCCACAACTATAACTGTAACCCTAACTGTAACTCTTAACATAAACCCAAGCCGAAACCTAACCCTAACCATAACACTTAGCCTAACCCTAACCCTAACTGTAACCTTAATTCTCACATTAACTCGAACCCTAAACCTAACAGTAAGCTTAATCCAAAATCTAAAACTAACCCTAACCTTAATTACAGCCATAACAATAACCCAAAAGCTAACCCTAACAGTAAACCTAACCATAACTGTAACACTAACCCTAACCGTATTCTGAACCTTAATGCTAAATTAAGAGTAAACCTTGCCATTACCCTAACCCTATCAGTAAAACTAATACTAACTGTATCCTAACCTTAACCTTAGCACTAATCCTAACACTATCACTAACCATAACCATCACCCTATCTCTAACAACAACAATAGGCCTAACCATGAACCTAACCCTAACCCTAACTCTTACTGTAACCCTAACATTAATTGTAACCCAAACCTTAAACCTAATGCTAACTCTAAAGTAACAGTAACTGTAACCCTAACACTTAACCCTAACACACTAACCTTAACCATAACCCTAAACCTAAACCTAACCCTAATTCTATCCATAACACTAAAAGTAACATTAAGCCAAATCCTAAATGTAACACTAAATGTAACCCTAACCGTAACCCTAACCCTAACATTAACCCAAACCGTAGCACTACCATAACCCTAACCATAACCCCAAACCTAAATATAACCCTGATCTTAACCTTAACTCCAACCCTAACCCTAACCTCAACCCTAAATGTAGTCCTAACCCTAAACATAACCCTAACAATATCCCTGTCCTTAACGTTAAACCTAACCTTAATCACAACCATAACTGTAATTCTAAACATAACCCAAACCCAATCGTAACCCTAACCCTAAATGTAACATTAAGCCTAACCACAAATGTAAGCCTAATCCTAACCCTAAAGCTAACCATATTTGTAACCATAACCATACCCTAACCATAACCCTAACATTAAACATATCACTAACATTAACCTCAACCCTGAATGTAACCCTAATCATAATCCTAATGCAAACCATAACCATAACTATAACCCTAAACTTAACCTTAACAGTAACAATAAACATAAACATAAGCCTAACACAAACCTTATGTCTGAACATAACCATAATTCTAACCCTAAAAATAACTTAAACATTAAAATTAATTCTAACCCTAACTCTAAACCTAACCATAAAAGTCACCGTAACCCTAAGCCTAAGTATTAACATTACCATCACCCTAACCCAAAGAGTAACCATATCCCTAATGCTAACCTTAACTCTAATCCTAAACCTAACCCTAACCCTAAATCTAACAGTCATTCTAACCTTATCACTTAAAATTAACACTAACCCTAACCCTAATGGTAAAAATAAACCTAACCCTAACGCTAAACTTAACCTTAAACCAAGTAACTCTATCCCCAACCCTAAATGTAACCCTAAAGCAAACCATACCCCTAACCATATCCCTAACTCTAACCCAAACCCCAACCTTTACAGCAATCCTACCCTTAAACCTAAATCTTACCCTAACCCTAATAATAACTGTAACTCTAACCTGAAAGGTAAACCTAACTGTGACCATAACCCTAAAGCTAACCATGATCCTAATCATAACCCAAAGTCAGAACACAATCCCGACCATAAACTTTAACCTAACGCTACCCAAAACTATAACCCTAACATTAAACATGAACTTCACACTAAAGCTAACCCTAAGCCTAATCCTTTCCCTAACCCTAACATTAACCCAAACTGCAGCCCTAACTGTAACCATAACCCCAACAGTTACACTAAATCTAACTGCAAACTTAAATATAACAGTAAGCCTAATCCTAAACATAACCCTAAACTTAACCCTAACCATAACCTCAACCATATCTGTAAACCTAAAACTAACCCTAAGTTTAAACATAATTGTAACCATACTCCTAAGCTTAACTGTAAACCTAATCCTAACCCTAATCCAAAGTTTAAACATAATCATAACCGTAACTCTAAAACTATCCCTAAACCTAACTGTAACCCTAACTGTAACCATAAATCTCACTCTAACTCTAACCATACACATAATCCTAACTCTAAAACTAATCATAAGATTGAAAATATCCCTTACCCTACCTCTACTCGTAAACCTAACCCTAAAACTTACAGTAACCCTAAATGTAACCATAAACTGAACCCTAACCCTAACATTAACCCAAACTGTAACAAATACTGTAACTCTAATAGTAATGCAAAACCTAAATATAACCTTAATCCAAACTATAAACCTAGCCCTAGCCCTAACTGCAAGCTTAACTGTGAACCTAAATCTAACCCTAACTCTAAGTGTAACCCTAGTCCTAACTGTAATTCTAACACTAAACCTAACCCTGGCCCTAATCATAACCTGAAATTTAATCCTAACCCTAACCCTAAACATAACTTTAACCATAACACTAACCCTACACTTAAATGGTAACACTTTCCGTAATTCTAACCAGATCTATAACTTAAACACAACCCAAATCCTAACCATAACCATAAACCTAACATTAACACTTACCCTAAATGTAACCTTAACCCTAAATGTAAACCTAAGCATATCCCTATCACTAACCTAACTCTAAATGTAATCATAACCACAACCGTAACTATAACTGTAAACCTAACCATAACCATAACCTTAACCCTAACACTAACACTAATCACAGCTCTAACCTTAAATGTAATTCTAACCCTAACCCTCATCCTAACAGTAACCCAAACCACAACACTAACCGTAACCCCAAGCATAAATAACAGTTACCCTAACCCTAAAGTAACCCTAACCCTAAACAAAACCCTCATCATAAACATAACTGTCACTCTAACCCTGTCACAGAACCCTAATGCAATCCCTAACCATAACACTCAACCTCAACCTAACTCTAATGCTCACCCTAACGATAAGCTAAACCATAACCTTAAACATAACCCTAAACCTATTCCTAAATTAAACCTAACCTTAACCATAACCCTAACCATATCCCTAAACCCAAACCTAATCATAATTCTAAATGTAACACTAACCCTAAGTGTAACTGTAACTGTAATCCTAACCCTAACCATAACCAGAAACATAACCATAGAACTAACACTAACCATAACACATACTCTAACCACAGTCCTAATTGCAAACATAATTCTAACCCTAAACCTAATCCTAACAGCAACACTAACTCTAACCTTTACCCTAACATTACCATAACCCTAAACCAAAAGCTAACCCTAAATGTAACCCTAACCCTAACCATAACAATAAACCTCAACATAACCCTAATAACTGTAATGGTAACTCTAACCATTAGGGTAACGCTAACCAGAACACAATTCTAAACCTAGCCATAGCCATAACCTGAACTGTAACTCTATCTGTAAAGCTAAGATTAACCGTAATCCTAAACCTGACTCTATACCTAACCCTAACCCTAAGCCTAAACCTAACAATAGGTGCAACCCTAAACCTAACCCTAACCATAACCATAACCATAACCCTAAGTCTAAACCTAACTGTAACCCAAACCCTAAATGCAGCCCTAACCATGCCCCTAATTCTAACACTAACCCTGATCATAACAGTAAGCCAATCTTATCTCTAAACTTAGCCCTAACAATACCCATAACACTAAAAATAAACCGAAACCTAACCCTAATTGCAACCATAAACCTAACCATAAATGTAACCCTAACCCTAAGAGTAACCCTAACATTAACTGCAACCTTAATGGTAAACCAAAACCTAAACCTAATCCTAAACATAAACATAACCCTAACTGCAACACTAATTGTACCCCTAACCCTAACAGAACCCATAACTCTAATCATAATCAACACCCTAAGTCTAATCAGAAACCTAAGCTTAAACCTAAAACTAACCCTAACCTTAACCCTAAACTTAAGTGTAATCCTAACCATAACCCTAACCATAACCATAACCCTACTCCTAAACTTAACCATGACCCTAAAACTAATGCTAAAACTAAACATTACCCTAACATTAATCCCAACCCTAACCCTAACCTCTGTCATAAATGTAACCCTAATTGTAACCCTAACACTAATCCTAAACAGAACTGTAATGCTAACCCTAACAGTACCCACAACCCTAATCTTAACCATAACCCAAACCTTAAACATAATCCTAACACTAAACATAACCCTAACCATATCTTTAAACCTAACCCTAATACTAACCCTAACTGCAACACTAATGATAACCCTAATTCTAACCCTAAACCTAATTGTAACCCTAATCCTACAACTAACCCTAACTCTTACAGTACCCATAAGCCTAACACTGACCCTAATCCTAACATTAAAGGTATTCTAAACCTAAACCTAACCTAAACCAAACTCTAACCCTATTCCAAAACCTATTCTTAAATCTAACCCTAACACTAACCTAAACTGCAAACTTAATCCTAACCCTAATACCAACCTAATGTTAAGCATAATGGTAACCCTTAAACTAACCATAACCCTAACTCGAAATATAACAGCAATCCTAATCCTATCAATTAACCCTAAAACTAGCCTCAACAATAAACCCAAACTTAAAACTAACCCTAAACATAACCCAAACCACAATACTAACCTTAATCCTAACCGTAAACCTAACCCTAACTCTAACCCAAATGTAACGCTAACCAGAACCATAACTGTAACCATAAACTAAATCCAAACCTAATCTACAATGAAACCCTAACCCTAAGCATTACCTTAACCAGAACAGCAGCTAAGACCTAATCTTAACCATAACCCTTATACTAACCCAAGCCTAATTATAAACCTAATACTAACCATAAACCTAACCCTAAACTAACTCTAAGCCTAATCCTAACCCTAACCCTAGACTTAAACATAACTGCAGGCCTAACCATAACACAAAACTTAACTCCAATTTAACCCTAACTGTAACACTAACCATAACCCAAAATGAAACCCTAAACTTAACAGTAACCCTAACTGTAACCCTAAACCTAAGTGTAACCCTAAACCTAAGAGTAACCCTAACCCTAATTCCTAACCCTAACCCTCACACTATCCATTAAAATAAACCTAAACCTAAACCTAAATGTAACCAAAACCCTAACAGTGACCATAACCCTAACCCTAACAATATCCCTAAAGCTAACTTTATCCCTAAAACTAACCGAATCCCTAATTGTTACACTAACTGTTACTCTAAACCTAACCATAATCTTAATATTAACTGTAAACCTAATCATAACACTAAATATAAACATAACCCAAAATGTAACCCAAACTTTCGCACTAATCCTAAACTTAACACTAAGCATAACCTTAACACTAACTCAAAACCTAACCATAAGCATAACCCAAACAGTAACACTAACTGTAACTGTGACCATAACACTAAGCTTAACCATAACCCTAACCATAAACCTAACCATAAACTTACCCAAAACCAAAACCCTAAACGTAACAATGAACCTGACCCTAACCCTAAACCTAAATGTAACTCTAACCCTAACAATAATAGTAACCCTAATACTAACCCTAACACTGACTGCAATATTAACCATATCCCTAACCCTAAACCTAACACTAACTGCAGTCATAACCATAACCCTATTTCTAACCCTAACACTAAAGCTAACAGTAACCTTTTCCCTACCCTAACCTTAACCTTAACAGTATGCATAACACTAAACTTAAACCTAAACCTAAAGATAGCCCTAACCCTATCTGTAAACCTAATTGTAACTGTAGCTCTCACCATAAACCTAAGCCTAAACCTAACCCTAACATACAACTTACCCAAAACCTAACCCTACCATAACACTAACATTAGCCAGACAATTAATTATAAATGTAACTCTATGCCTAACCCTAACTGTAACTCTAACACTAACCCCAGCCTTACTCGAAACACTAACCATAACCCCTACTTTAACTCTAACCTAACCCTTAAAGTAACTGTAACTGTAATACTAACCATAACCCTAAGCTTTACCATAACCCTTACCTTAAACCTAAATGTAACAGAAACCCTAAAACTAATGCTAACCATCACACTAACCCTAAACCTAAGCATAACTGTAAACATAATCCTAATCATAAACAAAATCCAAACTACAACACTAACTTTAACCTGAACACTAACCTTACACGTAACCCTAACAGTAACCTTAACCCTAACCATAACCCTAACTGTAACCCTAACTATAAACCTAACCTTAACCTCAACACTAACACTAAACAAAACCCTAACTTTAAACCTAATACTAACCCTATATGTAACCGTAACTCTAACAGGAACCGTAACCTAAACCTAACCCTAAACCTAAATAAAACCCTAAAAGTAACCCTTATCCTAACCGTAACCCTATCCATATCCCTAAACCTAATGCTTACCCTAACACTAACAGCAATCCTAATCATAAACCTAATTCCAACCCTCACCCTAATCGTAACCGTAATCCTAAGCATAACTCTACCTCTCAACAAAACTCTAACTGTAAACCAAACCATAATGCTAACCTTAAACATACTCTAACCCTAATTCAAAACCTAACCCTAACCCTAACCCTAATCATAACTATAACAATAACTGTAAACTTAACCATAACGCAAATCCTAACACTAACAGTACCAATAACCATAACACTAACCCTAACCCTACCACTAAACCTAACCCTAAACTTAACTGTAATCCTAAACATAAGCCTAATGCTAACAAGACTAAACTTAATCCTAACCCAAGCCTTATTCAAAACACCAAACCTAACCCTTCTCCTAACCCTAACCGTAACCCTAAATGTAACTGTAACCTAAACTGTAACATAAATGTAACCATAAACACAACACTAACCCTAATTATCACACTAAACCTAACCGTAAGCACAGCTGTAACTGTAACCCTAACACTAACACTAACCCTACCTAAAAAGGTAACCCAAAGCTTCACCCTAACTGTAAACCTAACCATAAACATACACTAAAACTAACACTAAACATAACCCTAACCCTATTCATAACCATAACTGTAACAATTACCATAAACCTAACCCTAACCGTAAACCTAACCTTAACCTTAACCCAGACACTAACTCTAACAACAACCCTAAAAGCAACCCTAACCCTAAGCATAATCCAAACCCTACCCTAACCTTAACCCTAGCCCTAATCCTAACTGTAACCCTAAGCCTAATACTAACCGTAACCCTCAATGTAAACCTGACTCTAAGACTTATTCTAACCCAAACACTAACCCTAATCCTAATTGCAAAGCTAATTGTAACCCTAATTCTAACCCTAAATCTAATCCTAATCGTAACCTTAACCCTTACGTTAACACTACATTAAATGTACTTTAACTGTAACACTAACCATAACCTAACCCTAAATCTATTCCTAAACCTAACCTTAAATTTACCCTAACCATAACCCTTACGTTAAACCCATCCATAACACTAAACCTAACCCTAAAAGTAACCCCAACCCTAACAGTGTCCATACGTGTAACCGTAACCCTAACCCTAACAGAAACATAACCTTAACCCTAAACATCAGCCTAACCATAATCATAACAGTAAAAGTAACTATAACCATAAGACTAAAACAACATTAAACATAACAGTAAGGCTAACCCAAACCCTAACCCTAACCTTAACCCTAAACATAACCCTAAGCAAAACCCTAAACACAACCATAACTCTAAACCTAACCATTAGCAGAATCCTAACCCTAACCCTAAACTTAATCTTATCCATAAATCTAAATCTAACCCTAACACTAAAACTAATTCTAGCCATAAAAATAAACCTAACTCTAATTGTAATCTTAACCTCATCTGTAATCCAAACTCTAACCCTAACTCTAGCCATAACCCTAAACCTAACCATAAATGTAACTCTAACCATTACCCTACTCACAAACCTAACCATAACCATACCCTTACCAAAACTAACCTTACATGTAACAATAACATGTACTATAAGCCTAAACTTAACCGTAAACCTAACTGTAACCGTAACTCCAATGGCAACACTAACTCTAACCCTAATGCTAACCTAACAATTAACATATTACTAAACATAAACCTAACTCTAAGCGTAACAGTAACCCTAACTGTAACCTTAACCACAGCACTAACTGTAAACCTAACCCTAACACTTACCTTAACCTAACCGTACCCTATTCGCAAATGTAACCTTAACCCTAACCATAATTGTAACCTTAACTGTAAACCTAACTGTAATAATAATAATCCTAAAACTAACTCTAACCCTAATCATCACACTTTTCCTAACACTAAACCTAAGCATAACTGTAACATTAACCCTAACCCTAATCCTAACCATAAACATAACCCTAACTGTAATCCTAACCATAAGTGTAACCCTAACACTAACTGCAACTGTGACCCTAACCCTAATTGTAATTCTAACCACAACCCTAATACCAACCGTAACCATAACCCTAAACCTAGCCCTAACACTACTGTTAATGCTATCACTAAAACTAACCCAAACACTAACACTAAATGTAACCCTAACCATAACTGTAACCCAAATTCTAACATTAAACATACTCTAACACTAAACCTAAACTGTAACTATAACCGTAACCCTAAGCCTAACAGTAACCCTTAACCTAACTGAAACCCTAAATGTAACTGTAACCCTAACCCTAATCATAACCCTATGCCTAATTGTAACCCTAAATGTAACTATAACTTAACCCTAACCATCAAACTAACCATAACCCTAAACGTATGTGTAACCATAACTGTATCCCTAACACTAAACCTAACTCTAATGATAAATATAACAAAAACTGTAACACTAACCAGAAACTAACCATAAACACAACCCTAACCCAAACCATGACATTAATCCTATCCGTAACCATAATTCTAAGCATAAACCTAAGCCTAAGCGTAACCCTAACTCTAAAGTTAAATGTAACTCTAACTGTATCCCTAACAGTAACAATGACACTAAACCTAATCCTAATCCTTTCCCTAAACCTAACTTTAACCTTAACCATAACCCTAAACCTAACTCTAAAACTAAAAGTAACCCTAACACTAAAAGAAATCCTCACCATACCCCTAATGCTAACCGTAGCTCTAACAGTACCTGTACCCATTACACTAAACCTAACTCTACCACTAAACATAACCCTAAACATATTACTAACCCTAGCCCTAACCCTAACTGCAACAGTAATCGTAACCCTAAAACTATCCAAAACCCTAACTGTACCAGTAACCCTAACCCTAAACCTATCCCTAACCCTCACACTAAACATAACCCTAACCTTAACACTAACCATAACCCTAACATCAAACATAATCTGACACTAACCTTAACTATAACCTTAAACCTAACCCTAATCCTAATCTTAACATTAAACATAACCTTCACCCTAAATCTAACCGTAACTGTAACCCCAACCCCAACCATGAGAGTAACCATAACTGGAAAGATATCCCTGAACCTAACCATAACAGAAACCCTAACCCTAACCTTAGCATTAACTCTAAGAATAAAACTATTCCTAACTCTAACCATAACCATAACCATAATCATAACTGTAACTGTAAGCATTACACAAACCCTAAAGCTAACCATAACTGTAACACTAACCCAAAACCTAAACATAACTCTAACTGTAACCCTAAGCCTAAACCTAAACATAACACTAAACCTAATCCTAACCATAAGAATCCTAAACTTAACCCTAAAATTTTTAACCATAAGCCTAACACTAATCCTAACACTAACCCTAATCCTAACCGTAAATTAACACTAACCTTAATCATAAACTTAACACTAACCAAAACCCTACTCCTAACCCTAAACATAGCACTTATCCTAACAAAAACCTTAACAGTAACCTTAAAAATAACCATAACCCTAGCACTAAACCTAACTCTAAGACTAAACTTTACACCAACCCTAATGCTAACCTTAAAAGCAGACCTAACCATAACTCTAACCATCACCCTAAACTTAACTGTAAACTTAAAAATAACCATAAGCCTAACCCTAATCATAACCCTAAACTTAACTATAAACCTAACTGTAACCATAAACCCAACCATAACCCTAAACCTTACCAAAACCTAAGAGTAACTGCAATCCTAAACCGAACAGTAACCCTAACTCTAAACCCAAACTTAAACCTAATCTTAACCAAAACGCTAACACTAATACTTCACCCTAATCCTAACCCTAACCATAATACTACCACAAACCCTAAACCTAAACCTAACCATATGTAAAACAGTAACCCTAACCATAAACGTAAGCTTAACCCTAACCCAAACCATAAAAGTAACCCTAACCCTAACAGTACCTGTAAGACTAAAACTAAACCTAACCCTAACCGTAACCCTAGCAATATGCCTAAACATAACCCTAACAGTAAAAGCAGCCATAAACGTACTCCTAATTCTAAACCTAACCCCATTCATAATAGTAAACCTAATCCTAACCTTAAACTTAACTGTACAAGTAACACTAACAATAACTCGAACCAAAACCTTAAATGTAACACTAACCCTAACCATAACTGTAAAACTAACACTATCCATAACCCTAACACTAACCAAAAACCTCACTGCAACCTTAAACGTAACCCAAATTATAATCATAGCCCTAATTCTAACCGTTACTGTTACAGTAACCCTAGCCCTAACCTTAAAAGTACCCATAACCATGTTACCATAACCCTAACACTAAATATAACCTTAACAGTATCCCTAATCCTAACTTTAGGTTTAAAAGTACTATAACCCCATCCCTAACTATAACCCTATCCCTAAACCTAATCCTAAACCTAGACTTAAACCTAACCAAAACCCTAAACCCAACCCTAAACGTAACCCTAACACTAACTGTAAGCATAACTATATCCCTAAACCTAATGCTAACCCTAACCCTAACCCAACCAAAACCTAAATCTTAACCCAAACTCTACCCTAACCCTAATCGTGACTGCAACCCTAATGGTAACCCTAAGCCCAACAGTACCCCTAACCCTAACCCCAACCCTAAAACTAACCTTAAACATAATCTAACCTTAACCCTAACAGTAATCCAAACTCTAACACTAATCCTCAACCTAATCTTAAAAGAAAACCTAAACCTAATGTAAACCATAATCATAAAACTAACCCTATCCCTAACCTTAACCATAAACCTGGCCGTAATCCTAATCTTCTCAATTAACGCTAACCCTTGCCCTAAACAAACAATAAACCAAAACCTGAACTTAACACTAACCATAACCTAAACCATAACAGTAACCGTAACCGTAAATGTAGCACTAACCTTAACCGTCAATCTAACTAGAACCCTAACCCTAACTTTATGCTAAACATAAACATAACCATAAACCTAACACTAACACTAACCCTAAATCTAATCATAGCACTCAACCTAAACTTAACACTAAATGTAACCCTAACCATAAATGTTACTGTAACACTAAAAGTAATCCTAAACCTAACACTAAGTGTATCCCTAACACTAAACATAAAACTTACTCTAAACATCATCCTAAGCCTATCCTAATGCTAACCATAACCTTAACTGCATCCCTAACCGTAACACCAATCCTAAACCTAATCTAGCCCTAACCATAAACTTAAACCAAAATCTAAACATAACCATAAGCGTAAACTTAACCATAACCCTAACTGTAACCATATACCTAACAATAACCCTCACCCTAACCATAACCCTAACTTAAAACTTAACCATAACCCTAGCCTAAACTTAAACCAAACACTAAAATAGGTATAACCATAACCCTAACAGTAAACCTAATCATAACCCTAATTCTAACACTAACCATAATCCTAATTGTAACACTAACCCTAAACCTAACCTTAACCATAACAGTAGCCGTAACAATAACCCTAATCCTAAACCTAAACATAACCCTAGCCCAAAAAGAAACTGTAACATAACCCTATCTGTAACCCTAACACTAACCATAACCCTAAAACTAAACCTAAACCAAAGCCTAATCCTAACCCAAACCCTAATACTAACCGAAACCATAATCACAACCCTAATTCTAAATCTAACTGAAATCCTAAGCATAACCATAACCCTAACTATAACCCTAATAGTACCGGTAACTCTAACCCTAACCATAACCTTAAATGTAACCCTAACACTAATCTTAACCTTAAAAGTAATCTAACCATAACTCTAAATGTTACCCTAGCCCTAACCCTAATCTTAATCATAACCATAAATGTAACTGTAACCCTAACCCTAACCCTAACACTAACACTAATTGTAATGTTAATCTGAATCATAAACCTAAACCTAACCCTAATTCTAAGCATAACCCTAACTAAAAACCTAATGCTAAACCTAACCCCAACCCTAGGCCTAACCCTAAACCTAACTGTAACCCTCATGCTAATCCAAACCCTGACCCTAAACCTAACCCAAACTCTAAGCGTAATCCTAAACCTAACACTAAATATAACCCTAACTCTAAGAATAACCCTATCACTAACCATAAAACTAACTCTAAACATCACCCTAAGCCTAATCTTAAAAATAAACATAACCTCAACCACAGCTCTAACCATAACAATAATCCTAAACCTAGTCAAACCCTAACCCTAACCTTAAACCTACACTAACACTTGCCTAATTGTAACAGTAAACTTAACGTAACCCTAACTGTAAAGATACTTCTAAACATAATTCTAACCCTAACCTCAAACCTAACCATAACCCCAACTGAGAACCTAACCCAAACCTTAAACCAAAGTGTAACCCTAACCCTAACTGTAAACCTAACAGTAACCCTAATCCTAACTGTAACACTAACCTTAACCCTAACCTTAACCCTGACAATAGCCACAACAATAACCCTAACCCTAAACCTAAACATAACCCTAACCCTAAACGAAACCATAACCAAACCCTAAACATAACCCTCGCACTAAACATAAGACTAACCCTAAACTTAACTCTAAGCCTAAGCCTAACACTAACCCTAACCCTAACCATAACTGCAATCCTAATTGTAACCCTAATTCTAAACATAATCAAAATCCTATATGTAACTCTAACCCTAAACCTAAACCTAAGAGTACCGGTAAACCTAACCATAACCCTAAGACTAACCATAACCATAACCTGAACTAAAACCCTAAGAGTAACCATAAACCTAAAGCAAAACCTAACCCTAAGCCTATCCATAACACTAACCCTAATCATAATAACCTTAACAGTAACACTAACTGTAACCTTAAATGTAACCCTAACCCTAACCATCACACTAATCCTAAAACTAACACTAAGTATAACTGTAACTCTAACCCTAACACTAATCCTAACCATAAATAATCCCTAACTATAACACTAACCATAGCCTAACCTTAACTCTAACCTTAACCCTAACCCTAACCCTAACTGTATCCCCAAATGCAACCATATTTGTAACACTAATTCAAAAACTAACCCTAATCCTAACCATAGCAGTAACCCTAAACCTAACCCTAATACTAGGGGTAACATTATTCCTAACACTAACCTTACCCCTAAGCCTAAACCTAAATTTAATCCTAACCATAACACTAAACTGAACACTTAACACAAACCCTAACCCTAAACTAACCATAACACTAACCCTAGCCATTACCATAAACATAACCATAACCCAAACCTCAACCCTAACTGTAATTGTAATCCTAATCCTAAATCTAAACCTAAATGTAATCCTAAACCTAAAAATAACTGTAACCCTAATCCTAACCCTAACCATAAAACTAACCATATCCTAACTCTAATGCTAACTCTAACTGCAGCCCTAAACGTAACCCAAAATCAGACCCAACCCTAATCCTAACAGTAACCCTAACCCTACTCTAACCCTAACACAAATAGTACCCTTAACCCTAACCCTAATCCTAACCCTAGCAGTAAACATAACCCTAACCCTAACCTTATATGTGCTCTAACCCTAAACCTAAACCTAATTCTAAATGAAACCTTAAACCTAACACCAACCTTAACCCTAACAGTAAATCTCACAGTAAAACTAACTCTAATCCTAACTCCAACCATGAAGGTAACCATAACTGTAAATGTAACCCTAAATCTAACTCTAAAACTAACCAACTGTAACCCTAACTCTAACCCTAAACATAACCCTAACAATAACCAAAACACTAACCCGAACCATAACCATACCTGTATCCCTATCAATATCACTAACACTAATCCTAACCCTAACCCACACTGCAGTCCTAAATATAACCCTAATTGTAAGGCTAAACCTAATCCTAACCGAAACTCTAAACCAATCCCTAAGCCTAAACCTAACAGTACACATGAACCTAAAAGTAACCTGAACCTGACATTCAATGTAACCCTAACACTAACCCTAACCCTCAACAAAACCCTAATCCTAAACCAAATCATAACCTTAACAGTAATCTAATGGTAACCCTAATGCTAATCCTAATCCTAACCACAGATTGAGCTGTAACCCTAATTCCAGCCCTATCTCTAAATCTATTGGTAACCCTAATCCTAATCCTAACCCTTGCCCTAAATGTAGTCCCAACACTAACCTTAACCATATCCCTAACCCTGAACATAATCCTAAACCTAACCTTACCCCTTACACTAAATGTAACTCTAAACCTGATGCTAATCCTCACCCTAAACAAAAATTTAAATGTAACCCTAACAGTAACCCTAACCCTCATCATAAACATAACTGTAACTGTAAGCGTCACCCTAATCCTAGCCCTAGCCATAGCAGTAACTATAACCCTAACCCTAATCCTACCCATAACCTTAACCCTAACTATAAAGCTTACAGTAACACCAACCAAAAAGCAAAGCCTAGCCGTAACTGTAGTACTAACCCTAAACCTAACCATCACTGCAGCCCAAAATTTAACCCTAACACTGAACTAAAGCACAACTCTAACTGTAACCATGTCCATAAACTTACCCCTAACCCTAATCCTAAATGAAACCCTAACACTAACTGTAACTTGAACCCTAACACTAACCATAACCCTAACAGGTAACATAAACCTAAACGTAACCCTAACCATACCCTTAGCCTAACCCTAATCCTAACCATAATGCTAACACTAACCATAAAACTAACCTTAACCCTAACCCTAACCCTAAACCTTACCCTAACAATAAATTTAAACCAAACCCTAACCCTAATAAAACCAAGATTGTAACTGTAAATATAACCCTAACACTACCCTAACCATAAAACTAAGTCTAACCATAAACCTAACCCTAACAATAACCCTAGCCATAACCCTAACCATAACTCTAAGAATAATCCTAACCCAAACACTAATCAGATCCCTAACCCTAACCCGTAACACTAATTCTTACCCTACTCCTAATCCTAACAGTAAACCTGACTCTAGACCTAAACCTAAACCTAACTCTACTCATAACTCTAACCTAAATCCTAACACTAACACTAAACCTAATCATAACCCTAACCCTAATCATAAACATAAACTTAACTGTAACCGTAACCCCAATACTAAACCTAAATCTAACTGTAACAAGAAATCTAACCCCAACCCTAACCCTACCCTAACCATAACACTATGACTAAACCTAAGCCTAAGCATAATCTTAAACCTAACCGTAACTTTAGCCCAAACCCTAACACTAACCCTAACCCTAACTGTAACCCTAAGCATAACCCTAATTGTAACACTAATCCTAAATTGAAAAGTTTCCACAGCCCCTAAACGAAATCCTAAACCTAACCAAAGCCTAACCCTATCTGTATCCATGTCCATACCCTTACCCCTAATCCTAAACCTAAACCTAAATGTAACCCTAAGCCTAACTGTAACACTAACCGTAACCCTAAGCATGACCCTATCCGTAAAACCTAACCCTAAAAATAACCATAACCACAGCCCTCACTGTAAGACTAACCCTAACCCAAAGTGTAATCTTAAGTGTAACCATGTCCCTAACCCTAAATCTAAAAGTAACCTTAACCTTAAACTCAAACTTAAACTTAAACCTAACACTAACTGTAACCACAACCATAAACTTAACAATAATGCTAAACCTAACTCTCACCGTAAACCTAAGACTATCTGTAATCCTAAACCTAAATGTAAATCTAACTGTAATCCTGAGCCTATTCCTAATTATACTGTAACTCTGACCCTGATCATAACCATATCTGTAACTTTTACTGTAACCCTAACCCTAACCCAAAACCTAACCATAACCCTAACCATAAATGTAACCCTACCCCTAACTCAAACCGTAAGCTTAAACGTGACTCTAAGCCTAACCTTAATCACAACCCTCTCCCTAAACCTAACCGTAACCTCAGTCCTGAACTTATCCCTAACCCTAAAACAAAGCTTAACACTAAATGTAACCTGTGCATAACACTAACGCTAGCCTTAAAATTAACTCTACACATAAAAATAACCTTAAACCTAACCCTAAACTTAAATGTAACTCTAAACCTAATCCTATACCTAACTGTAAACCTAACCCTAACCCTAATACTAATCATAACTGTAAACATAATAATCCTAACCCTAAACATAACTCTAATCCTAACCGTGACAATAAGCCTAACCCTAAATGTAACCCTAACAATAGACCTAATCCTAACCCTAACCCCAAACCATACCCTAACCTAACCCTAACTGTAATCCGAACACTAAACATAACACTAGCCCTTATACTAACCCTATCTGTAAACCTATCCCTAACCCTTACTCTAAACTAATCCTATACCTATAACTCACCCTAACACAAATCCTAACCTTAAAACTAACCCAATCCTAAACATATACCTAATCACAACCCTAACCCTAAAATAAACCCTAACCTTAAGGCTAAATATAACTTAAAAATAAACATAATATAAACCATACCATTACCTCAACTGAAAACCTCATCCTAACTGCAGCCTTACACGTAACACTAATTCTAACCCTAATCCTAATCACCATAAAACTAAACCTAACACTAACCTTAAACTTAACTGTATCCATAACCCTAACCTCAACCTTATCACAAACAATAAACCTATACCTAAAGCTAACCGTAATCCTAACTTAATGCAAACCTATCTGTAACCCTAACCCAAATCCAAAACCCCAACCCTAATTATAACCATAAAACTAACTGTACCCTTAACCTAATTCTAAATCTAAACTTACCTGTAAAAATAAACCTAACACAAACCTTAACCCTACCCTAACCATAACACTATCCCTAATCCTAACCCTAAGCGTAATCCTAAACCTAACCCTAACCTTAACCCAAAATATAACCTTAACCCTAGCCCTAATTGTAACCCTAAGCACAACCCTAATTGTAACCCTAAACCTAAACAAAGCTTATCCCTTTCTGTAACCGTGTCCATAACCTTAATCCTAACCTTATACCTAAACCCATATGTAACCCTAACCCTAACACTGTAACCCTAAGCATGAGCCTGACAGTTAGCCTAACCCTAAACATAACCATAAATCCAACCATCACTGTAACACTAACCCTAACCCAAAGCATAACCTTAACTGTAACCATGTCCCTAAACCTAACCTTAAAACTAACCATAAGGCTGAACGCAAACTTAAACTTAAACCTAGCAATTACAATAACCACAGCTGTAATTTTAACCATAATGCTAACCTAACCCAAACCATAAAACTAAGCCTAACAGCAATCCTAAACCTTAACATAAATTGAACTTTAAAGCTAAACCTAACCTTAACCCATACCATAACCTTGAAATTAATCATAACCATATCCATAACTGTTACTGTAACCATACCCCTAACCCTAACCCTAACTCTAAACCAATCCTAACCCTAACCGTAACTGTAACCCTAACCCAACTCTAACAATAAGCCTAAACTTGAGCCTAAGCCTAACCCTAACCAAAACCCTATCACTAAACATAACTGTAACCTCAGCGCAGGACTAGTCCCTAACTCTAACCCTAAGCCTAACCCTAAATGTAACTGTGTGCATAACCCTAACACTAACACTAACCTTAACCCTAACTCTAAACATAAATGTAACCCTAACTCTAACCATAAACTTAAATGTAACTCTAGACCTAATCCTAAACCTAACTGTAAACCTAACCCTAACCCTAATACTAATCATAACCATAAACATAGCAATTAAACTAGATTTAAATATAACTTTAACCCCAACCATGACAAAAACCCTAACCCTAAAAGGAGCCCTAATAATAACCTTAAGCCTAAACCTAACCCTAACCACAAACCATACTCTAAGCTAACCATAACTATAACCGGAAAACTAAACATAACCCTAACACCAATCCTAATCCTATTCATAACCCTAACCCTAACACTAACCCTAAACTAACTCTAACCCTATAACTCAACCTAATCCAAAGCCTAACCCTAAAATTAACCTGAACCTAAACCTATACCTAACCCTAACCCTAACCCTAAACCTAACCCTAACCTTAAGGCTAAATGTAAACTTAACAATAACCATAATGTAAACCATATCCATAACCTTAACCCTAAAACTCATCCTAACCGCACTACTACATGTAACACTAATTCTAAACCTAACCTTAATCCTAACAATAAACCACAACACTAGTCTTAAACCTCACTGTATCCATAACCCTTACCTGAACCCTAACACTAACACTAAATGTATACCAAAAGGTAAATGTAATCCTAACTTACTGCAAACCTATCTGTAACCCTAACCAAAATCTTAACCCTAATCATGACCCTAACCCTAATCATAACCATAAGCCTATCTCTAACCATAACACTAATACTAAACCTTAATCTAACCCTAACAATAAACTTAACCCTAACCATACCTTAACTGTAACACTATCACTAAACCTAAACCTGTGTAATTCTAAACTTAACCCAAACCCTAAAACGAAACTTAGACCTAACCACAACCCTAAGCATAACCCTAATCATAACCCTAACCCTAAAATTAAACATTACCTCAGCCCTAAACAAAACCCTAAACCTAAACAAAGCTTAAGCCTATCTGTAACCATGTCCATAACCTTAACTCTAACCCTAAATTCAAAGGAAAATGTAACACTAACACTAACATTAACATTTATTGTAACCCTAAGCATAACCCTAACTGTAACCCTAACCCTAAACATGACTGTAACCACAGCCATAACCATAAAACAAACCCTAATTCAAACCATAACTTTAACTGTAAACATGTCCCTAATCCTAACCCTAAACTTAAACTTAGTCCTAAAAGCAAACCTAACACTAATTCTAACACTAACCATAACCGCAACTGTAAACTGTAATGCTAATGCTAACCCTCACTGTAAACCTGACCCTAACTGTAACACTAACACTAACTCTAACAATAACCCTAAACCTAACCCAAAATGTAAGCCTAACCCTAATCTTAAACCTAACCCTAACATTAACAGTAACCCTAAATGTAACCATAACCATAAAATTAACCGGAACACTAACCCTAATCCTAAATGTAACCCTGACTTGAAAGTTAACCATAAACTTAACCCCAATCCTAAACATAAACATAACTCTAACCATAACCCTAACAGTGAACGTAATGCTAACCCTAACCATAAATCTAACCCTAACCATAACCTTAACTGTAACCCTAACCTAACACTTAAACTTAAAAGTAACCCGATCCGTAAACATAACTCTTATGCTAAGTGTCACCTGAACTCTAACACTAACCATAAACCTAACAAGAACCTTAAGCCTAAACCTAACCCTAACTATAACCTTTACTTTAACACTAACCCTAACTAACGCTAACACTAATCATAAAACTAACTCAAATCCTAATCCTAACCCTAAACCTTACTCTAAACTTAAACCTAACTCTAACCCTAACACTGTCATAACCATAATCATAACTGTAAATTTACTACTAACCCTAACCCCAATAGCAACCCTAAAGCTAACCCTAATGCAACACGAACCATAATCCTAACCTTAAGAGTAACCCTAGTCATTAATCTCTACCTAACCATTACCCTAACCCTAACAGTAAACCTAATCTTAAGCTTAAACATAACACTAAGCTTATCAATAACCATAAACATAACGCTAACCATAACCATAACCATAAGCCTAACAATGAACCTAATCCTAACACTAAATTTTATCATAACCCTAACTGTAACCCTAACACTAAACCTAAACCTAACCTTAAAATAACAGTAATCCTAACCCTAACACTTAACCCTAAAACAAACACTAACCTAACCCTAACCCTAACCATAAACCTAACCTAATCTAACAAAACTCCCAAACATAAACCTAAGCCGAATCCTAAAGCTAACATTACCCCAAACCGTAACACTTACTGTAACCCTAACCATAACCACAAACCTAAATGTAACCCTGATACTAACCTTAACCCTAACCCTAAAACTAACCTTAAATGTTGCCCTAATGCTAAATGTAAATCTAACCATATCACAATTTCTCATGCTAAACCTAACCCTAATAATATCCATGAGTAATTGTAACCATAACACTAAAAATAACCCTAACCCCAATCCTAACCTTAATTCTAAAGGTAAAACTAACCCTAACCAAAATTGCAACACTAACCTTAACCCTAACCCTAAATGGAAACACAACCCTATCACAAACATAACCCTAATCATAACCTTAACTATAACCTTAACCTTAACCTTAACTGTAAATGTAACCTTAACCCTAACCATAATCATAACCCTGACCATAAACATAGCCATATCCCTAACACTAACCCTAACCCTAATCCCAGCCCTAACTTTAAACCTAATACTAACCCTAGCCAGAAATCTAACTGTAACACTAACCCATACTCTAACAGTACCTGTTATTCTAACACTAAACCTATCATAAATGTAATCTTAAACATAACCATAAAGTTAAACCTAAATGTAAATCTTACCTAACCATAATGTAACTCTAACACTAATCGTAATCCTAAAATTAACCCTAAGCCTAAACCTAACCTTAGCCATAACCCTTATCCTAAGCATAACCTTAAACATAACCCTAACACTAACCCTAACCCTAATCCTAAGGCTATTCCTAACACTAACCCTAACCCAAACTGTAACCCAAACCACAACCTTAAATGCAACCCTAATTCTTACCCTGACCCTAATTCTAACAGTAACCCTAAACCAAACCCTAACCTTAACCATAATAGTATTCATAATCCTAAACCTACCCATAAACCTAACACTAAATGTAGCTATAACTGTAATCCTTACCATAAACCTAAGCCTAAACCTAATTCTAAACGTAGTGCTTACCCTAAACTTAACTGTTAGTTTAACCCTAACACTAACCAAAACCCTAAACATAAACCTAACCCTAAGCATAACCTTAACCCTAAATCTAACAGCAGCTGTAATTGTAACCCTGACACTAACCCTAACATTAACGCTAACCTTAAACT
>NW_004525066.1:148887-197898 GCF_000260255.1 Octodon degus
ACCTAACCCTAACCCTAACTGTAAAACCAACCATAACCCTAAACCTAACCATAACTTAACTGTAATCTTAATCCTAACCCAAAACCTAACCCTAAACCTAACCTTAAACCTAACTGTAGCACTAACCCTAACCGTAATCCATACCATAACTCTGACCCTAATCATAACCATGTCAGTAACAGTTACTGTAACCCTAGCCCTAAACCTAACCCTAACCTTAACCATAACCATAACCATAACCATAACCATAACTCTAACTGTAAGACTAAACGTGACTGTATGCCAAATTCTAATAGTAACACTATCCCTAAAACTAAAAATAACCTCATCTGTGAACTTATTCTTAACCTTAACCCAAAGTGTAACCTAAATGTAACCGTGTGCATAACCTTAATCCCTAAGCCTAACAATAACCTCAGCCCTGAACTTATCCTTAACCCTAATCCACAGTGTAACATAAATGTAACCATATGCATAACACTAATACTAAACCTAATTGTAAACCTAACGTTAAAAGTAACCATAAACTTAAAAGTAACTCTAACTCTATCCTAAACCTAACTATAAACTTAAACCTAAGCTTAATCCTAATCATAACCATAAACCTAACTCTAAACATAACCCTAAACTTAAAAATAACCCTAAACCTAACCCTAACTGTAACCCTAACAATAACCCTAAACCTAACCCTAACCATATCACTTACCCTAACCCTAACCCTAATGGTGATCCTAACACTAACCATACAGCTAACCCTAACCCTAACCCTAACTAACCCTACTCCTAAACAAAACTGTAAGTCTAACCCTAACCATACACCTAACATAACACTAACCCTAACACTAACCCTAACCTTATATTGAGTAACCCTAATCTTTGCCCTAATGCTGA
This sequence comes from Octodon degus, assembly GCF_000260255.1. Classification (NCBI taxonomy): domain Eukaryota; kingdom Metazoa; phylum Chordata; class Mammalia; order Rodentia; family Octodontidae; genus Octodon; species Octodon degus. The sequence continues at coordinate 149,779 of NW_004525066.1, forward strand.
ACGTAAACCTAACAATAACCAAAACCCTAACCATATCCCTAACCCTAACCATAAACATAACCATAATTGCAGCTCTATATATAACATTAATTCTAACCTTAACTCTAATCCTAACAGTGAACCTATCCATAACCCTAAACCTAACCATAACCCTATCCGTAACCCTAACCATAATCATAACCATAATCATAACTGAACCATAACCCTAACATTAAGTGTAACCCTAAATCTAACCCTAACTGTAACCCTAACAATAACCCTAAGCCTAAATCTAACCCTAACCCTAACCTTTACCATAACCCTAACCTTAACATTAATTATAACCATATCCCTAATCCTAACCTAAATGTAAACTTAAACTTAAACCTATATCTAACCATAGCCCTAAGCCTTACACTAACCCTAACACAAAACTAATCCTAACCTTACACCTGACCATGACCCTAACACTAAAGCTAAACCTAAACCTAAAAATAACTGTAACCCTAATCATATCCCTAACCCTAACCCTAAACCAAACCTTAACTGCAGTCCTACCTGTAACACTAATTCTAACCCAAACACTTATCCTAACTATAAACCTTAACTTAAACCTAACTCTAATGGTAACTCTACCCATTAACTTCTCCATAATCTGAACCCTAGCAATAAACCTATATCTAAGCCTAACCGTAATCCCAAAACTACCATAAACATATCCGTAACCCTATGCCTAACCTTAACCCTAACCCTAATCATAACCATTAATGTAACTGTAACCATAACCCTAACTATAAATCTAATCCTAAACCTAACCCTAACTGTAACCATGACCCTAACCCTAACCTTAACCCTAACAATAATCCTAAGCCTAAACCTAATTGTAAACTTAACCATAAACCTAAGCACAACCGCAGCCTTAAATGTAACCCTAACTCTAACCTTAAGCTTTACCTTAACTATAACCATGTCCATAACCCTAACATTAATCCTAACTCTAAACATAACCTTAACCATAACCCTAAACCTAAACATGAAGTAATTCTAACCCTAACACTAACTCTAATGCTAAACCTAACATTAACCCTAATCCTAACCCTACCCTTAACCCTAAGGATAATGCTAACCTTACTTGTAACCCTAACCATAACTATGAACCTAAACCTAAAACTTACCATAACTTTAACATTAAGCCTGATGGCTATCCTCAAATATCCATAAGCCTAACCATAACATTCAGCATAAATGTACATATAATCCTATACCTAATATAACCATACACCTAAACATAACACTAACCATAAGTGTAACCCTAACATTAGCAATAATCCTAAACCTAATTATTACTCTAACAGTAAACCTAACTGAAATCCTAAATCTAACGCTAAAACTAACACTAACCTTAACACTGACATAAAAGTTACCCTAACTCTAAACCTAAACCGAAAGGGAAAACTAAGCAAAACCTTAATCCTAACAATGACCATAACCATAACTCTAAACATAAACATAACCTGAAACCTAACCCTAACCCTAACAATAACCTTAACCTACTGCTAACATTAACTCAAACCCAAAACGTAACCGTAACTCTATAGATAAACCTAATCATAACACTAAACCTAACCCTAACCTGAAACTTTACCATAAACCTAATTATGACCCTTAGCCTAAACCTAACACTAACTGTAACCGTAAACCTAACCCTAAACCTAAATCTAAACATAACCCTAACCCTAACTGTAAAAATAAACCTAACCCTTACAGAAACTGTAATCCTGAATGTAACCCTACTCCTAACCATATACCTAACCTTAAACATATACCTTATTGTAACCATAACCCTAACAGTAATGATTAAACTAACAGTAATGTTAACGCTAACCATAACCGAAACACTAACACTAACACTAACAGCAGTCCTAACAGTAATCCTAAACCTAACAAAACTGCAACCATAAACATAACCCTAACTCTAACCTTAATGGTAAACATAAATGTAATCCTACCCAAAACACTAAGCGTAAACATCACCGTAACTTAACCTAACCAGAACTCTAACCACACTGTAACTTTAACAGTAACCATAACAATATACCCAACCCTTAACCTTATAGTAGCCATAATCCTAACCATAACAGTAACCCTAACCTTAACCATAACACTAACCCTAACTGAAACCCTAACTGTAAAACTAAAGGTACCCCTAAACCTAACCTGAATCTTAAACTGAACTGTAACACAACCCTGACCATAAACTTAAATGTAACCATAACCCTAACGCTAACTGTAATTGTAACCCTAACCGTAAACCTAAAACTAACCCCAACACTAATCCCAACTATTATGCTTACAATAATCCTAACCCTAACCCTAACCCCAAACATGACACTAATCCTAACCTTAAACCATAAACCTAACCTTAACTTTAACCATAACCCCAACCCCAACCATAACCATAACCCTAATTATAATGATAACACTAAGTGAAAATCTATCCAGTACCCTAACTGTAACCCTAACTCTAACACTAATACTAACTTAACCCTAACCCTAAAAGTATCCCTAACCCTAACCTATCCCTACCTGTAAACATAACACTCACCCTAACCCTAATACCAAACCTCAATGTAACCCTAACAGTAACCGTAAACACAACCATAAACCTATACCTAAACCTAATCTGAAGCTTAACAGTAACCCTAAACCTAAGAGTAATCCTAACCATAACTGTAACCCTAAGCCTAACTATAACCCTAACCATAACAGTAACCATAAGCATAACACTAACTGTAACCTGCACTGTAAACCTAAACATAATCCTAAACATAAACCTAACCTCAACAGTAACCCTAATCATAAACCTAACCATAACCCTAAACCTAACTCTAACCCTAACAGTAATACTAAACCTATTCCAAACACTAAACCTAAACTATAACCCTAACATTAAGTAAAACCCTAAACCTAATCCTAACCCTAACTGCAGCCCTATTGGTAATGCAAGGCCTAACCATGACCCTAACCATAACAGTAACTGTGAACATAACACTAACCCAAACTCAAACCCTAAACTTAGACCTTACCTTAAACATAACCTTTACATATCTGTCACCCTAGCCCTAACCTAACCATAAACCTAACTCTATCCTTAACCCTAACCCTACTCATACCCCTAATCATAATCATGGACCTAACCCTAAACCTAACAATAACCTTAACCTTAAGCCTAACCATAATCCTAAATATAACCATAAACTAACCACAAGATTAACCATAACATATACCTAATCCTAAACCTAACATAACCGTACACCTAACCATAACCCTAACCATAGTCATAACTCTAACCCTAATCCAAACACTAACCCTAACCCTAACATTAACCCTAAATATACCCTTAAACCTAAGTGTAAACCTGAGTACACATAACCTTAACCCTAACCCTAACCCTAAGCATAATCATAACCTTAATCATAACACTTACCCTAACACTAACCCTAACTCTAACACTAACCCATACCCTAAACCTAAACCTAAACACAGCCCTAAACTTAACCCTAGCCCTAACCATGATGATAACACTAAACGTAACTCTCCTCAATCCTAGGCGTAACCCTAAATCTAAACATAACCCTGATCATAACAGTAACAATAACCTTAAGATTAACCATATCCCTATCCTAAACCTAAACTTAACCATAACCCTAACCATAACAGCAACCCTAAACATTACGGGAAACTTAAACACAACCATAACCATAAACCTAAACCTAAATACAATGCAAATACTAAACGTATCCCTAACTGTAAAAATAAACTTAATCCTAAAAATGACCATAACCCTAATCCTAAAAAAAGCCCTAACAATTAACGTAGACCTAAATGTAACCCCAACCCTAACACTAACTGTGATCCTAGCACTAATTCTAATGCTAACTCTAACCTTAACACTAACAGTAACACTAAATCTAGCACTAAGTGTAACTGTAAGTATAAAACTAACAAGAATTATTACCCCAAACTAACTGTAACCACAGCCATTATCCTAACCATAATAGTAAATGTAAACCAAATCCTAACCCTAAAATTAACACTAACCATCACAGTCATCCTAATTCTAACCCTAAACTTAATCTTAAACCTAAACATAACCTTAAACCTAAATGTAACCCTAATACTAACCATAACCCTAACCCTAAACATAATGCTAACCTTAAGCGTTACCCTATCCCTAAAAGTAAACCTAATGCTAACCCTAACAGTAACTATAACCCTAACACAATGTGTAAAACAAACCCTAATCACAACCCTAAACATAACGTTAAGCCTAACCTTAAGCCTAACACTACTCCTAACCCTAACCTTAACCCTAAACATTTCTCTAAGTCTAAAAATAACCCTAAACTTAAATGCAAACATAACCAGAAAATTAAACAAATCATAACCCAAACTGTAAACGTAACCCTAAGCCTAAGCCTAACCCTAACTATAACTCTAACCACAACAATAACCATAACCAGTCATAATCATGGCCCTAACCCTAGCTCTAAACATAACCAGAAGACAAATCCTAACCCTAAACCTAATCCTAGAATTATCACTAAGATTAATCCTATATGAAAGGCTAAACTAAACTCTAATCCTAACCATAGCCATAACCATAGCCATAACCCTTAACCCTAACCACACCCTCAATCCTAATACTAAGCCTAACCCTAACCGTAACTGTAACCCTAAAACTAACAATAATTGCAGCCTTAACCCTAACTCTAAGGCTAAATCTAACACTAACCGTAACTGTATCCAAAACTGTTAGCATAAACTTATCCCTAACCCTAACCCTAATGCTAACACTAATCCCAATCCTAACTGTAATCCTAACCCTAAACAAAATATTAACCTTAATAAAAGGTTAACCCTAACACTAACCCTAAACCTAACTGTAATCTACTCAAACAATAAAACTAACCCTAACCCTAACACTAAACTTAACCTTAACTGTAACCTTAATGCTAAAGGTAAACCTAATCCTAACCCAACCCTGAGCATAACCCTAACCCTAATATTTACTGTAATCCTAACCCTAAAGGTAAACCAAACCTTAACCCTAACTGTATCCCTAACACTAAGCCTAACCCTAAACCTAACCCCAGTCTCAACCCAAATACAAAATGTAATCATAACCATAACAGTAACACTAATCCTAATTGTAATCCTAAATTTATACCTAACCCTAACCATAACAGTAAACATTACCCTATCTGTAACCCTAACGCTAAGCCTAAACCTAATCCTCACTGTAACACTAAACCTAATTCTATCCATAACCCTAAATGTAACACTAATGCTAACACTAACACTAACCATTACCTTAATTCCAACCATAACCTTATTCATAACCCTACACTAACCATAACCCTAGCCCTAAACATAAATCTAACCCTAACCATAACCATAAATCTAAACATAAACCTAAATCTACCCTCACTGTCACTGTAAACTTAACCACAAACTTAACCCTAAACCTAATGCTAACCCAAACCATAAATCTAACCCTAAACCTATCCATAAACCTAGTCCTAACATTAACTGTAAAACTAAACCTAACCATAAACCTAATCCTAAAAGTATCCCTAAAAATACCTACAACTCTAATCCTATTCCTAATCGCAACACAAATCTAACCACAATGCTAACCCTAACCATAAACTTAACTCTAACCCTAACCCCAACCCAACAGTAAACCTCACCATAACACTATCTCTAACCCTAACTGTAACCATAACCATAATTGTGACCCTAACCCTAAACGAAACCCTAAACCTAATGTTAACCCTAACCCTAACCTTAAAGTTAACCCTAACCCTATTCCTAAATGTAACCCTAAACCTAACCATAACCATAACAAAAAGCAGAATAAAACCCTAAGAATAACCACAGCCCAAGCCATAACCCAAACCCTAATACTAACCCTATCCTATTCGCAACACTAACTGTAACCATCACCCTAAACCTAACACTAACCTTAACTCTAACCACAACTCTAACCCTGATGCTAACTCTAACCATAACCATAAGCGAAACGTTAACTGTCACCCTAACCCTAAACTTAACCCTAAACATAACCATAAGTGTAACACTAACTCTCACTGTAACCCTATCCTTAAACCTAAACCTAACTATAACTCTAACCATAACCCTAATGTAACTCTAATGGTGCACTTAATCCTAAAGATAACACTAACTGTTACCATAACCATAGACATAACACTAACCCTAAATCTAACCGTAAACATAACACTAACCCTAACTGTAACACTAACCATAAATCTAATGGTAAACTTAATTGTAACCATAACCCTAACCCAACTGTAACCCTACTCTTACCCTAATTCTTACCCTAAACTTAACCCTAACCCTAACCCTACCATAATGCTAATCTTAACCCTAAACCTAATTGTAACCCTAACCCTACCCTAACCGTAACCGTAACAGTAACCATAACCCTAATCCTAACCCTAATGAATCCATAAATCTAATACTAATCATAAACCTAATCTTAGAACTAACCCTAAGACTAACTGTAAACCTAACCTTAACCTTAACTGTAAACCTAATCGTAACATTAAACCTAACCACAAACTGAACCCTAAACCTAACCCTAACCCTTCAACTAACCATAAACTCACCCTAACCGTAACCCTTATCCTAAATGTAACCCTAAACTTAACAGTATGCATAGAACTAAAACTAAACCTAATCCTAACCTTAACCATAACCCTATATGTGAACCTAACAACGACCCTAACATTAACTGTAACTGTAACAATAACCCTAAACCTAACCCTAAATATACCCTAACTGTAACTCTAAAACAAAACCTAACCATAATCCTAAACCTCAGCCCTAACTTTAAATGTAACCATATTCGTAAAGCTATCTCTAACTAAATCTAACCATAACAGTAATCCTAACACTCTCCATAAACCTATCCCAAAGCCTAAACCTAACCGTAAACCTAGCTGTAACCCTAAAACTAAACCTAATCATATCCTTAATCCTAAACATAGCCCTAAATGTTACCGTAACCCTAATCCTAATTCTAACCCTAAACATAAGAGTAAACCTAACCCTAATGCTAATCATAACCCTAATGGTAACACTACCTCAAATTGTAAGCCTATCTGTAATCCTAACACTAAACGATAATAGTAACCCTAACCCTAAACTTATCCCTAATCCTAACCCTAACTGTAACCCTAAACCTAACCTGGAACTTAAGCATAAACCAAACCCGAAAGCTAACCCTAAATCTAACACTAACTGTAACTCTAAACCTAAACCTAATCCTAACTCTAACGGTAACACTACCCCTAACCTTAACCCTAACCCTAACTGTAATGCCAAATGTAACCATTACCCTAACCTGAATCCTAACCCTAACCTTAACCATAAATGTATACACCTAAACATAACCATAAACCTAACCTGAAACCGTAACCCTAACCCGAACAATAAATGAAACCCTAATCATAACCCTAATCCTAAGTGTAACCCTAAACATATCCATAACACTAACCCTAATTCTCACTGTAACTGCAACATTGATGAAAAAATTTACAATAACCCTAACCCTAAATGCAGTCCTAACAGTAAATCAAATGCTAACCCTAACCATAAACCTAACCATAACATTAACCCTATTCATAATCCTAACACTTAGGCCAAAACTAAAGCTAACCCTAACTGTAATCCTAACCATAACCACAACCATAACACTAGGTAAATCTAACCCTAACCCTAACCAGAAACCTAACAACAGTAACAGCCTAATGGTAACCCTAATCATAAACCTAACCATAACACTAACCCTAACCTGAATCCAAAATGTAACTGTAACCGCAACACTTCTCTCACTGTAACCCTAACCCTAACTTTAACTGTCACCCTAACTGTAACCCTACTTTAAATACTGAACCTAACCCTAACAATAACACTAACCCTAAACCTAAACTTAACCATAATCAGAAACCTATCCCTAACCATATGAGTTAGTTATAAAACTAACTGTAACCCTAAAGCTAACCTTAACCCAAAACTTAACTGTAAATCAAATATAACAGTAACCCTAACCATAACACTAACCTTATGCTAAATCTAAACCTAACCCTAACCTTAACCCTAAAAATACCACCAACCATAATGCTAAGCTGAACTCATCCCTAACCCTAAGTGTAACCATAACAGGGACAATAACCCTAAATATAACCAAAACCATAACCCTAAACCTAACAATAAACCTAAACTTCACCCTAACCATAAAGATAACCAAAACCTTAATCCTAAATGTAACCCTAATCCTGACTGTAAACTTATCACTAACCTTAATCATAACCCTAACACTAAACCTAAATCTAAATACTACAATAACTGTAAACCTTAACGTAACCCCACCGTAAACCTAACCATAACCCTAATCTTAACCTTAAACCTAATCCTAAACATAAACCTAACTGTAACCTTAACAGTAACACTAACCATAACCGTAATGCTGAACCTAACCTTAATCCTAACTCTAACTCTAAATCTAACTGTAACAGTAACACTAACCCTATCTGTAAGAGTAAACCTAACAATAAGTGTAACTCTAACCCTAAACCTAACAGTAATCATAGCCCTAACACTAGCCTTAACATAACCCTAAACATAACCATAACCGTTACACTAACCCTAACCCTAACTCTAACTGTAACTATAACCAGAACACTATCCCAAACTTTAACTCTAAGCCTAACCATAATCATAACCCTAATGTAACCATAACCCTAACACTAAACATAGCCCTAAAGTTTATCATAACACTAACACTAAAAATAATGTTAAATTTAACCCTCACCCTAAATGTAAACCTAACCCTAACCCTAAACCTAATCATAACCCTAACCTTAAGTGTAAATCTAATCCTAATCATAATACTAACCCTATCTCTATACATAACCGTAAACCTAACCCTAACCTTAACCCTAAACGTAACTTCAACCCGAGTCTAACCATAAGTTAAACCCTAACTCCAACACTAAACTAAACCTAACACTAACACTAAATCTAAAGGTAACACTAATCTTGCCCTCAGTCCTAACTGTAACCCTAACAGTAATCCTAACCATAAAACTGTAACCATAACCCTAAACCTTAATGTAACCCTAACCCTAACTGCAACCCTAAGCCTAAAACTAACGCTAAACTTAACCCTAACCCTAAAAGTAATCCTAACCCTAAATTCAACACAAACAATAACCCTAACTCTAATCCTAATCCTAGCACTAACTGTAACCATAAATCTAACCTAAACAGAACTCTAACCCTAAATGATAGCCTAACACCGACATTAACCGTAACCATAACTCTAACACTAACTCTAACCTAACAGTAAACATTACCCTAACCCTAAACATAGCTGTAACCAGAACACTAACCGTAACCCTAACACTAAACTTACCCCTAAACATAGCCCTAAACCTAAGCGTAACTGTAACCATAACCACAACTGTAACCCTAACACTAACAATAATCCTAAACTATACAAATAGAAACTTAACCGAAACTGTGACCCTAACAATAATCATACCTTAAAACTGGAACTAACCTTACCCTTAACTGTACACCAAGAGCTAGCCCTAACCATAACAGTATCTCTAAACTTAACCCTAAACCTAAACCTAAACCTAAACCTAATCCTAACCCTAAAGGTAACCCTAGCCCTAACCCTAACCATGATCTTAACCCTAACTGTAACCTCAAACGTAACACTAACCCTAACCCTAAGCCTAACTGTAATGCTAACCATACCGCTAACTCTAACCCTAACTTAAACAATAACTATAACCATGAATCTAACCTAACCCTAACCCTAACCGTTAGCCTAACTCTAACCCTAACCCTAAACCTAAATCTATTGCTAACATTAAGCCCAACTGTAATCCTAAACCTAACTTAACTTTAAACCTAACACTAACCCTAACTCTAAGCATAACCCTAAACCTAAACATAAATCCAACCCTAACCATAACAATAAGTGTAACACTAATCCTAACACTAACAGTTACCGTAACCATAACACTAAGCCAAACCTTACGCTTACAGTAACCGTAACCCTAACTGTAATGCTAAACCAAACCCTAAATCTAAACCTAACAATAACTGTAACCACAACCCTAACCCTAACTGTAACACATACCATAACCTTAACTCTAACACCAACAGTAAATTTAAATTTAACTGTAAACCTAACACTTACTGTAACCCTAAACAGAACCTTAACTGTAAATGTAACTGTAACCATAACCATAACTTAAAACATAACCCTAAACGTAACCCTAACCATAGCCATAACTGTAACCCTAACCCCAGCCCTAACCCTAATCATAACTCTCCAAAAACCTAACCTTAAACCTAAACCTAGACATAACCGTAACCGTAGCTCAAACAGTAACCCTAACAATAACCATAACTCTATCTGTACCATAACCCTAAACCTAAACATAAATGTACCCCTAACTCTAATACTAACCATAGCACTAACAATAACCATAAATCAAGCGTAACCTGAAACACAAAACTAACTGATAACCTAAGCCTAGTATTAACTGTAACATAACTCAAGCCATAATCCTAACCTAAAACTCGCACTTAACCTAAACCTAACCCAAGCCATAAGGAGAACCCTAACTATAACTCTAATGATGAACTTAATTCTAAATGTAGCCCTAAACCTAAGAGTAACCTTAACCGTAACCGTAACCTTAACTACAACCAAAACCATAAATTAAACTTTAAACAGAACCATAACCATAACCATAACCCTATCCATACCCCTAAACCTAAACCTAACCATAACTGTACGTCTAAACCAAACCCTAAATATAGCCTAAATCTAAGCATTATCCTAACCGTAACTGTAACCCTACCCTAACTGTGAACCTAACCATAACCATAAGCCTATACATAACTCTAACCATAACCCTAAATGTAACATTAACCCTAACTCAAAGCCAAAGCCTAACTGTAATGCTAACATTAAACCTAAATCTAACCCTAACACTAACCTTAACTGTAACCAAAAATCTAACATAGCCCTAACCATTAGCCTTTACATTACCCTAACCATAACCAGAACCCTAAACCTAACTATAATCCTAACTGTAAACATAACCATAACATTAACCCTAACCCTAATCCTAAACATAACCCTAAACTTAAGCCTCAACTTAACAGTAACCCTAAATGTTACACTAATGCTAACCCTAAAACTAACCTTAATCATGCACAAAACACTAAACGCAACACTAACCCTAACACTAACTGTAACTATAACCCTAAACCTAAGCCTAAACCTAAACATAACCCTAACTGTAACCTTAACCCTCACCCTCACCCTAACCTTAACCCTAACTGTAGTTCTATCCCTAATTGTAAGCATAACCGTACCCTTAAACCTAAACCTAAATTTAACCCCATTACCAATCCCTAACCTAAACCCTATTACTCTAATGCTAACCATACACCTAACCATATGCGGAACCCTAAAACTAACACTATACTTAGCCCTAACCATGCCACTAATCCAAACCATAACCATAAAAGTAACTCTAAACCTAAATCTAATCCTAACCCTAACTGCTACCCTAACCCTAAACTTAACCCCAACCGTAACCCTAAACATAACCCTAATCCTAACTGTAAACTTAAAACCAAACTTTACTAATAACTGTAATCTAACATAAACTTCAACCTAACCCTAAAGTTTAACCTAACCCTAAACCTAACTCTAACCCTATCCCTAACCATAACCATAACCCTAAACCTAACCGAAACTCTAACCCCAACCCTAACCGTTTTTATCCTTAAACTTAACCCTAACTATAACCATAAAAGTAACAACCATAAACGTAAGCATCAACCTGTCTAACCATAAACGTAACCTTAACCCAACACTTAAATGCAACCCTAACTGCAAACCTAACCCTAAACGTAACTGTAAACATAAACTTAACCTTATCCCTAACCATAATTCTACCTCTAATTCTTAACCTAACCCTAACCCTAACACAAAACTAACCGTAACCATAAAAAAACCCTAAAACTAACCCTAAACCTAACACTAATGGTAACTGTAACTGTACAACTAAACCTAACCCTATTCCTAACCTTAACACTTACCCTAAACCTAACCCTAACCATAAAATTAACCATAAGTGTAACCCTAAACTTAATACCAAAATTAACTATAAGTGTAATACTAATCCTAATCCTAATCATAACCGTAACTGTAACCCTATACCTAAACCTAACCTTAACCATAACCTTAAAGCTGACCTTAATCCTAACTCTAACCGTACAACTAACAGAAACCCTAAACCCAATCCTAACCCTAAATGTACTCCTAACCTTAGATCTAACCCTAACCCTAAAACTAAACCTGACGGTTAGGGGTACAGCAGCCCTAACCTTTATATTAACCCTAACCCTAACCATAAGCCTAAAACTTACAATCCTAAATGTAACCTTAACTATACTAGTAACTGTAACCATAATGCTAAACTTAACCTAAACACTAACCTTAACCGTAAACATAAACTTAACCCCAAACATCATGCTAACCCAAACCATAACCCTAACACTAAGCTTAATCATAACCCTAGCCCTAACCCTAAGTTTAACCCTAATCATAACTGTAAACCTTACCAAAGGCCTAACCGTAACCCTGAAACTAACACAAACCCTAACCATAAACTTAACCCTAACCCTAACACTAAAACTAACATTAACCATAACTGCAACTCTAACCCTAACCCTAAATGTAACTGTAACTGTAATTGTAACCTAAACATTAAGTCTAACTGTAAACCTAACCTTAAACCTGAACATAACTCTAGCCTTACCCATAAATCTAACTGTAAACCTAACCCTAAACCTAACAATTACCCTAACAGCAGCTATAACTGTAAACCTAATCCTAACCCTAACCCTAACCCTAAATGTTATCCTAACTGTAACTGCAACCCTAAGCTTAACCTAACCCTAACCATAACAGTAACCCTAACTGTAACCCTAGACCTAAAACTGAACCTTACTGTAAACCTAACTCTAACCCTAAACATAACCATAACCTTAACCTTAACACTAAATGTAATCATAACCATAATCCTAAAATTAAGCCTATCCCTAAAAATAAACCTAAACCTTACTGTAACCCAAAACCTAACCTTAACTGTAAATGTAAACATAACTCTCACCAAAACACTAACTCTAACCACAACACTAACCCCAACCCTATCCTTTATTCTAACCCTAAATCAAACCCTAAATATAACCATAACCATAACCCTAACCATAACCCTAACACTAACCCTAACTGCAATCCTAACCCTAAACATAACCTTAACAGTAACAGTAACTCTAACTCTAAACAGAAACCTAACCTTAAGCCTAACTAACTCTAAGCATAAAACAAGCCCTAAACCTAATCCTAGACCTAACATTAAGCATAATCCTAAATGTAAGCCTAAGCCTAACCCTAAATAAAACCCTATCCCTAACCATAAATGTAACCCCAACCCTAACACTAACCATTACTGCAGCCCTCATCCTAAATCTAATCCTAACTGTAACCATTACCAAAACCTAAACCCTAACCAGAACTCTAACCCTAACCGTAAACCTAACTATGCCCCTAACCATAACCCTAACACTAACACAAACACTATCACTAACCATAATTGTAAACCTAACCCTAATACTACCTTTAACTCTATCATAACCCTAACCTTAATCCTAACTCTATCCTGAAACTGAGCTTATCCTAACACTAACCTTAACTCTAAACATAATCCTAACTCTATCCTAAACCTGAAACTACACCTATCCCTAATCATACCCCAAACTGTAACTCAATACTAATTCTAAACCTAATCTTAACTTTAACCCTAATCCTAAACTAACCCTAGCATGAATATATCACTAATTCTAACACTATTCTAAAATTAGCGCTAACACTAACCATAATCCTATCCCTAAATCCTAACCCTAACCCAAACTCTAGCCCTAACACTATCCTAAACATAACCCTTACTTTAATGCTAATAATAAATCCTTATCCTAACTCTAACATAACCCAAAATCTAGCATAACCCTAAGCTTAACCCTAATCCAAACCATAACCCTATCCCAACCTGTAACCGTAACACCAATACTAACACTAATCCTATCCCTAACATTAATTATATCCTAACCCTAACACTATCTTAAAATGAACCCTGACACTAAACTTAGCCATAACCATAAAGTTAAATCTATGCTACCCAAATGAAACCCTAACCATACCTCTATCCTAAACCTACCCCTAACCATAAACATGCAACTAACCCTAATCTATCCTTAACCCTAAGACTAGACAAATCCAAACCCAAAACCTAACCTAAATCTAATACTAACTCAAAAAGTAATCCAAACCTTAATCCTAACCCAAATCCTATCCCTAAAGATAGCCTAACCCTGATCATAACAGTAACCCTAACCCTAAATCCTAATTTTAACCCAAACCTTAACTCTAAATCCTGGTCCAAACACTAACCATAACAATATCATAATGCTAACCCTAACCCTAATGCTAACACTAACACTAAACTGAACCCGAAACTTAACCATAAATCCTACCCCTAACCCAAACCCTGACCCTAAGTCTATCCTAACTACAACCATAACCCTTAACCTAACCCTATCCCTAACCAAAAAACTAACCCTAACCCTAAACTTAACCCTAAAACTAACACTAATACCAAATCTGACCCTAACTCAATCCTAACCCTAACCCTAATAGTAACCCTAAACTATCATAACCCTAACCTTAAATCTATCTTAACCCTAATTCTATACTGAACATAATCCTAACCCTAACACTAAATAATGTGAAGCCTAACCATGACCGTGTTTCTGAACCAAAAACCTTACTCTAATGATTACCCTAACCTGAACCCTAACTCTATCATAAACCTAACCCTAATCCTAACCCTATCTGTACCTCTAACCATAACACTATTCTAATCCTAACCCTAACACTAATGGTATCATAACCCTAACCAGAAAATTAAACACTAAACCTAACACTATACAAAAAATAATCCCAAACCTAACCCTAATCCTAACCCTAAATCCTAACCCTAAACCAAAACTTTTCCCTAACCCTATCCTGATGCTAACTCTATCCTGAACCTAACATAACCCCAAACATTTTCCCTCACCCTAATACTAAAACAAACAGTAAGCCTATCCCTAACCTGAACCTTAAATCTATCCCAACACAAACCTAATTTCTAAGCATAACCTGATCCTAACCCTAACCCTAAAACTAATAGTAGCACTAACACTAAACCTAAACCCTAACCTTAATGCTATCCCTAACCCTAACTCTAACCTAACCCTAAGACTAACCCAAACACTAAAACTAAATACAGACTCTAACCGTATCCCTAACTCTATCCTAAACCTATCCCTAGTACTAAAACTAAACCGAACATTAACCCTAAATACTAATTTTAACTCTAATCCTAACACTTTCCTAACCCTAACCCTAAGTCTGTGCAAACACGGACCCAATTGTAACCACAAACCTAAACACTAATCTTAACAATAACACTAACACCAACACTAACCCTAACCCTGACCCTACCTCTATCCTAACCCAAACCCTAAACCTAACACAAACTCCATCTTAAAACTAACACTAACCCTACACTTAACCATATCCATAAAGCTAACTCTATCCTAAACAAACAAAACACTAACACAAATTCTATCCTAACCTTTCCTCTAATGGCAACCCTACCCCTAACCCTAACTCTAACCTTAACACTAAATCTAGCCAAATCCAAACCCTAAACCTAAACTCAAACCTAACCCTAACCCAAAACCAAACCCTAACCCCAATCCTAAACACAACCCTATCCCTAAATCTATCCTAACCCTGACCCTAACACTAACTCTAACAGTAAATCCTGATCCTCACCCTAATCCTAATCCTATCATAACCCTAATCCTAACCCTAACCCTGCTTATTTGTATTCTAAGAGTGAGGTCAGCATGGAGAGAAGCTATCTAAGGTCCAGTTATTTTGTATAGCAAGGAACATCAAAGCCTGTTCACACATACAACAAAGCACAGAACTATGGCCAAAACTTCACTTTGGTAACTGAAGTCATTAGCAAAAACCGGTATTACAAGAGTGGAAACTCATTCTCCTAAGAGAAAGCATTTGTGAAGTTCGTGACTTTCCAACTCTTGTGCAAATGAAAAGGAGAAGAAATTTTCTCTCCCATTCATAATTATGGGAATCTGAGCTGGTAACACCTTCTAAGCATCCAGGTTTCCTGGTAGAGCTGATTGTTCCTGCTCCATGATTTAGGTTTCTAAGAGTGAGCTCTTAACAGAGAAAAGCCAGCTAAACTGCAGCTTCTTTGGGAAGCAGAACACTCCAATGCCTGTTCCTGCATACAGCAAAACACAGAACTCTGGTTAAAATGTCACTTTGGTAACTGAAGAAATTTGCAAGCCCACTATGCCAAGAGTGACAACTCATTCAGCCTCATAAGGAAAAACATAGGCGAAAATTGTGATGTTCCCACTCATTGCTCAGAGGAACCAGAGAAATGTTTTCTCTCCCATTCATTTCAATCTTAACCGAGGTGGTAACACATTCAAACCCTAACCCTATCTGTATTTTAACCCTCACACTAACCCAAACACTAACCCCAAACCTAGCCCTCACCGTAAATCCTAAGCTCAACACTAACCCTAACCATAACTATAAACAAACCACTACCCTAACTCTAATCCAATCCATAACTCTGACCCTATCTTAACCCTGAATCTATGCTGACCCTAACCTGAATCATAACACTAAGCCTAAACCTAATTCTAGCCCAAATCTATCCTAAACCTGACCCTAAACCTAACCCTAAATGTTCCCCTAACCATAACTCTATGGAATTCTAGCCTTAATCCTAACCTTAACCCTAAACTAAGCCTAGCCCTAAACCAAGAACAGACACTTACACTATTCTAAAATTAAACCTAACACTTACTTAAACCCTAATGCTAAATCCTAACCCTAACAAAAACCTAATGCTAATGCTATACTAACAATGACCCTAAATCTAAACATAATGTCAAATTGTAATCCTAATCATAATCATAACACTAAAGTTATTACAACCCTAGCCCTAACCCTAATATTAACTCCTAAACCGAATGGAAACCCTAGCCTTACTCTATCCTATCCCTAAACCTATCCCTAATCCTAACCCTAACTCTAAACTCAAATAATAACCATATCCCTACCACTAACCCTAACCCAAACACTAACACAATCATTAATCCTAACTGTAACCCTAGCTCTATCCTAATGCTAATCTTAACCCAACCCTGACACTAACACTAAATCAATCTTAAAACTATCTTTAACCACAACCGTGAAACTAACTCTATCTTACCAACACCAAACCCTAACAATAATTCTATTCTAACAGTACGGCTAACTGTAACCATATCCCTAAACAGAGCTCTAACCTTAATGCTATATCTAGCCAAACCCAAACCCTAAACCTAACCCTAACCAAAAGACTAACCCAAAACCTAACTCTTACCCTAATACTATCTCAAACCCTATCCCTAACTCTATCCTAATGCTGACCCTAACCCTAACCCTAAACCTAAACCTTAATCGTAACCTTAAACTTAATCTCATCATAAACCTAACCCTAACCCTAAATCCTAATCCTAACCCTAACCCTTTCTGATAACCTTACCGTAAACCTAAACCTAGCCCTGATCATAACATTAACACTAACCTGAAATATGAAATTAAATCTAAATCTATCCAAACCCAAATATTATTCCTAAACGTAAACCTATCTCTAACCCTAACACTAACACTGAATTTACCTTTAACACTAACACTAACCCTAAGTCTATCTTAAAACTAATCCTAACATTAACACTAACAATAACAGTAACCCTAAAAGTGAATCCTAACCTTAACACATACCCTAACAATGTCTATCCAAGTCCTAACCTAAACCCTAACTCTAACCATAAATCCTAACCTTAAACCTAGCACTAACTCTATCCTAAACCTAACCATAACTCTAACTCTATTCCAACTCTAACCCTAACCATAACTCTATCCTAGCACAAACCATAACACTAACCCTTAACACTAATTTTAACACTAACTAACTCTGACACTAACACTAACCCTAACACTATCCAAAACCTAGCGCTAAACCTAACCCTAAAGACTAATCCAATACCTATCCCAAATATAAGTCTATCCTAAACCTACATCCTAACCCTCACCCTAAATGTAACCCTAAGCCTATTCTAACAGTAACACTAACGCTCATGCCAAATCACTACAGTAAACCTAACACAAATTCTAGCCCCTAAGCCTAACCATTCTTGTATCTACCCCATGCTAACCCTAAATCTAAACATTAACCCTAATACTTTCTATCCCTAAACATAACACTAACCCAGCGATAACCTATATGCCCTGATCCTAACCTTAACTCTAACCATAACCCTGTACTAAAAAAACACTAGCATGAACACAATGCCCTTAACCCTAATCCAAACCCTATGCCTGATTATTTGGATTCTAAGTGTGAGATCTTAATGGAGAAGACCCATCTAAGGTCCAGTTACTTTGGGAAGCAGGGAACACCAAAGCCTGTTCACACATACATTAAAGCGCAGATCTTCCATCAAAACTTCAGTTTGATAACTGAAGTAATATGTAGAGCTCAGCTATGCCAAGATTGGATACTCAGTATCCTAACAGAAACCATCCGTGTAGTTGTTGACTTTCCAGCACATTTTCCAGAGGAACTGGAGAAGGATATTTCCTCTCCTATTCATTTCTGTCTTACCCGAGGTGGTAACATGTCTAAAACCTAACACTAAGATTATTGTAGCCCTCACACTAACCCAAGCATAAACCCTAACCCGAAATCCTAACCTTAAAAATAAACCTAAATCTAACTGTACCCTAACCACAAACCTTACACTAACCATAATCCTATCTCTAACCCTATCATACCCCTAAACTTAACCCTAAATATATCCTGACCCCAATGTATATCCTAACACTAACCTGAACACAAACCCTAATCCTAAGTCTATCTTAAACCTAACATTAAACCTAATTCTAACTGTATCCTTATACCTAACTATATGCTAACTCTAAACCTAACCCTAACCCTAACCCCAAACTATCTTTAACCCACAACCTACCACTAACACTAATACTATTCTAAAAATAATTCTAACTCTAACCTAACCCTAACCGTAAATCTTAACCCAGACCCTAACTCGAACCCTATTAATAAATGCTACTCCTAATGTGAACCATAACTGTAAACCTGTTATAAACTTAACACTAACCTTAACCCTGAACAATAACCCTAATCCAAAGCATAGCCATATATCTATCCTAACACTCACCCTAACCAAGAATGTAACCCTAACACTAAACAAAACACTGACCCTAACCCTAACTTTGAACCTAACACTAACAATAACACTAACACTAAGGCAATCATAACCGTAACCCTAACTCTATTATAACCTTAACCTAACTCTATACTAACTATAACACTATCCTGACCCTAATCATAACCACAACGCTAAAAACTAACCTGAATCCTAAACTTAACTCTAACTGTATCTGAACAAAAAACCTAAATGTAACGCTTACCCTAACCCTAACTCTGTCTTAAACCTAACCCTAACCCTAATCCTAACTGTGTCCCTAACCGTAACTGTATCCTAACACTAATCCTAACACTAAAACTCTCCTAACCCTAAACTTAAAAAAATACTAAACCTAACACCATACTAAAAATAATCACAACCCTAACCCTAACCATAATCCTAAATCCTCTACCTTAACCATAGCCCTAACAAAAACACTAACTCTATTCTAACCCTAACTCTATCCTGACCCCAAATATAACCCTAATCATAAACACTAAACCTCACCCTAACCATAACCGTACCTCTAACTGTAACACTGTACCAACCGTAACTCTAACACGAACCCTATCCAAATCCTAACCCTAAAGCTAACACTAAACCTGAAACTATACTAAAAATAATCACAACCCTAACCCTAATCCAAACTCTAAATCCTAACCCTAACCCAAAACCTATCCCTAACTGTATCCTAAATGTAACCCTCACCCTAACACTAACTCTATCCTGAACCTAACACGTAACATAACCCTAAACATTAAATGTAATCCTAATCCAAACATTAACATTAATCCTAACCCTAACATGACACTAACTCTATAAGAAAACAAACACTATCCCTAACCCTAACCCATCCTATCCCTAAATATAAAACTAACACTAGCACTAAAACTAAATCTAAATCTTAACTGTAACACTAACCCTAACCCTAACTCTAAACTAACACTTAGCCTAACACTAACACTAACCATAAATCTTAACCATAGTGATAATCCTAACTCTATTCTTAACCTATCCCTACCCTAACCCAAAAACTAACACTAAACCTAAATGTTAACCCCAACCCTAACCCTAACACTATCCTAACCTTAACCCTCCACTTAACTCTTTCCTAAACCTGACCACAATCCTAACCCTAACTGTTAACATTAATCGTAACCCTAACCCTAACACTAGCAATAACATAAACCTACTGTTAACTCGATCCTAACCCTAACCCTAAACATAAAACTAACACTAAACAAATCCGTACCCATAAGAATAAAACTAACCCTACACTCATCAAACCAAACCCTAAGCCTAATTATATTCTAACCCTACTCATAACTGTAACCCTATCCTTAAACCTAACTCTAAACTTAACCATAAATCTAGACAAAGCCAAACCCTAAACCTAACCCTAATCCTAACCGTAAACTCACCCTAGCCCTAAACGTACCAATAACCTTAAGGCTATTCTAGAAATAAACCTAACCATAACCTAAACCAAACCCTAAATCCTAATCCTAACTCAAACCCTAGCCCTAAATCTATCCTAACCCTAACTCTAATTGTAACTCTAACCTTAATACTAAACTTAACCCAAACCCAAACCCTATCCCTAATGATAACGGTAACCATAACAATAACATGAATGCTAACCCTAAAATTAAATGAATCCTAACCTTAAACATAACAGACAACTTAAACCTAACCCTAAACTTATATTAACTATAACTCTAACACTATACTGACCCAGACTCTACACTGAATGTAATCCTAATGCTAACTCTAAACATTAACCCTAATTCTAAACTTAACCCTAACTGTATCCGAACCCAAAAGCTAAATCTAATGCATAAGCTAACCCTAACACTAATCCTTACTCTAACATAAACTTAACCCTAAATATAACCCTAACCATACCCCTAAAAATAAATCTGTCCCAACCCTAACCCTAACACTAACCATATCCTAACCTTACCACTAAACCTAACACTATACTAAAAATAATCCCAACCCTAACCATAACCCTAACCCTACATCCTAACATTAACCCAAAACCTGTACCTAACCCTATCCTAACCCTAACCCTAACCCTAACTCTATCCTGAAACTAACACTTACCGTAACCCTAAATATTAGCCCTAAGCCTAATCCTAACACTAGCCTATCCTGAAATCTAAATCTTTCAGAACCCAAACCCTATCCCTAACCCTATCCTAAACCAAGCAGTTAAACTAACAACAATCCTAATATTAAACCTAAATTCTCACATAAGCACTAACCTTAACCCTAACTCTAACCAAACCCTAAGCTTAACTTTAACCCTAACCCAAAATTCTAACCCCAAATATCATGCTAACTCTATATCTGAACCTATCCCTGAAACTAACATAAACCTAACACTAACCCTAAATCCTAAACCCAACCTGAAACCTAAAACTATCCTAATCACACCTCTAACCCTAACCATCACAAAAACCTACCCTTAACCCTAACCTAACCTTAACATTATACTAAACCAAACACTAACACTAATACTAACAATAACAATAACCCTACAAGTGAATCCTAACCATAACACCAAGCCTAATCCTAAGCTTAACCCCAAATCATAACCCTAATGCTAACACTAGCTCTATCCTAACCCTAAATCTAACCATAACCATAACTCAAACACTATTCTAACCCTAACCCTTACCTGAACTATATCCTAATACTAACCATAACACTAACACTAACCCTTAACATAGTTTTAACACTAACATTAATCCTAACACTAACCCTAACCATAACACTATCCAAACCTTAACTCTAATCTTAAACGTAACCCTAAAGATTAACTCTAATCCTGACCCTAAACTAACATTATCCTAACACGCTATACTAACCCTAACCCTAACCGTAACTCTAACTCTAATAGAATCATAATTTTAGCACACATGCTAAATCTTTACAGTAAATCTAACACTAACACTAGCCCCTAACCCTAACCATTCTCATATTTACACTTATGCTAATCCTAAATCTAAACATTAACCCTAACACTGTGTATCCCTAACCTTAATGCTAAACCTAATGATAACCCCTACACCCTGACCCTAACACTAATGATAAAAGTAGCCCTGTCTTACCCTAACCCTAACACTGAACACAATACTCCTAATCCTCATCTTAACCCTATCCCTGACTGGATTCTAAGAGTGAAATATTAGTGAAGAAGAATCATCTCAGATACAGCTTCTTTGGGAAGTGGAGAAAAAAAGCCTGTTCACACAGACAGCAAAGAGCAGAACTTCTGCCAAAAGTTCACTTTCATACACGAATTCACAGAACCCCACCATGCCACGAGTGGCACCTCAGTGTCCAAAGAGAAAGCATCTGTGAAGTCGGTGACTTTCTAGCTCATTGTGCAGAGGAACTTGGAAAGGATATTTCCTCTCCCATTGAATCCTGTAGGAACCGGACTTGTAACACATTCTAAGCATCCAGGTTTCCTGGTAGAGCTGATTGTTTCTGCTCCATGATTTGTGCTTCTAAGCATGAGTTCTTAACGGAAAGAACCAGCTAAGATCCAGCTTCTTTGGGAAGCAGGGTATTCCAATACCTGTTCCCGCATGCAGCAAAACACAGAACTCTGGCTAAAACATCACTTTGGTAACCAAAGTAATTCACAAAGCCACACTGTGCCAAGTGGCAACTCATTCAGTCTCATAAGAAAAAGTTCCATGAAGTTTGTGACTTTCCAGATAGTTTTGCAGAGGAACTGTAGAAATATGTTTTATCTCCCATTCTTTTCTGTCTTAATCAAGGAGGTAGCATGTTCAAACCATAAACTTAAGTCTATTTTAAGAATCACACTAACCCAAATACTTGCCCTAATCCTAAGCCTAAACCTAAATCTTAACCTTAACACTAACCCTAACCCTAACTCTATCCTAAACACTACCCTTACACTAAGACCTCCATAATCATAATGCGATCATAAACATAACCATAACCCAAACTCTGTCCTCACCCTGACCCAAAACCTAACAGTACCTGTAACCCTTACTGTAACTCTATGATAAATCTCACCATCAATCTAACCCTAAAATAACCCTCGCCCTAAAGCTACCAATTACGCTAACAGTGTTTTAAAAATACTTTTAACCCTAACCCTAACTCAAAATCTAACCCTAACACAAACCCTATCGTAACCATAACCCTAACTCTATCCTAACTCTAACTCTACCTTGACCTAATTCGAACCCTAAACCTAAACACTAAGCCTAACCCTAAACTTAACCCTAATGGTATCTGAACCCAACACCTGACTCTGACACCTACCCTAACCCTAACTTTAACCCTAACTCTATCCTAAAACAACCACTAAAGCTAACCCTAAACATACCCCAAACCATAGCTCTATCCTGACCTTAACCCTAATCCTATCCTAACTGTAACCCTAAAACTAACAATAAACCTAACCCTATGCTAAAAATAATGTGAACCGTAATGCTAAATATGACCTTAAGTCCTAACCTAAACCCAAAACCTATTCCTAACTCTATCCTAACCCTAACCCTAAGCCTAATTCTATCAAGAACCTATTTCTTACCATAACCCTAAAATTAACCCTAACACTAACCCTAACCCTAACCCTAACCTTAACCCTAACCTAAATCCTAACTGTATCTGAACCTGAACCCTATCCCTAACCATAACAATTGGGGCCGGGGAGATGGTTCAGTGGAATGAGCACTTCCCTGACAAGCGCAAGGGCCTGAGTTCAATCCCTGGTTCTGCAAAAAAAAAAAAATAAATAAAAATAAAAATAATAACAATAATCCTAACAGTAACCCCAACCCTTACTCTAAACTAACCCTAAGCTTAACCCTAACCCTAAAACTAAATCCTAAACCTAAAGATAACCCTAACTGTATCCTAAACCTATCACTAACCCTAACACTTAACCTAACACTATCCCTAAATCCTAATCCCAACCCTAATCCTGAAACTATCCTAAACCTACCACTAACCCTACCCATCATGTTAACGTACCCTTAACACTAACCTTAACCCTAGCTGTATTCTAAACCTAACACTCACACAAACAATAACAATAAAAATGACACTAACCCTAAAAGTGAACTTGAACATTAACACCAACCTTAACCATAACTCTAGCCTAACCATAAGCTGAACCCTTACGCTAACACTAAATCCTAAAACTAAGGGTAACACAAACTCTATCTTAACCCAAACCCTATCCATAACTCTAACCCCTTTCTAACCTAACACTGACCCTGTCTCTATTGTAAACCTCACTGTAACACAAACCCTAAAACTTAAAAATAAAATTAACACGAACTCTAACCCTAAACCTAACATTAACCCTAACCCTAACACTATCCAAAACCTAACCCTAACCTAACTCTAACCTTAAAGGTTAACACTCACCCTAACCCTAAACTAACTCTACCCTGACCCTATATCCTAACCCTAACCCTAACCATAACCCCTGACCCTATTCTAAAACTAATTCTAAGCCTCACTCTAAATCCTTACAGAAAACCTAACACTAACTCTAGTCCATAACTGTAACCCTTCTTCAATCTACCCCTACACTAACCCTAAATTTAAACGTTAACCCTCACACTTTCTATTCCTAAACTTAACACTAACCATAATGATAACCTATTCCCTGACCATAACCATAACTCTAAAGGTAACCCTTTCTTACCCTAACAGTAACACTGAACACAATCTACCTCAGCCTAATCCTAACTCTATCCTTGATTATTTGGATTCTAAGAAGAGATTTTAATGGAGAAGAGCTATCTTGTGTCCAGCTGCTTTGGGAAGCAGTGAACACCAAAGCCTATGAACATATACAGCAAAGAGCAGAACTCCAGAAAAAAAATTCACTTTGGTAACCAAAGAAATACACAGAGCCCTGCTATGCCCAGAGTGGATATTCAGTCTTCTAAGAAAAAGCATCCATGAAGTTATTGACTTTCCAGCTCATTCTGCAGAGAAACTGGAGAAGGAAGTTTTCTCTTCCATTCATTATTATTTGAACCGAGCTTGTAACACATTCGAAGAATCCAGGTTTCCTGGTAGAGCTGATTTTTTTCTGCTCCATGATTTGTGTTTCTAAAAGTGAGTTCTTCGTGAGAAGAGTCTGCTAGGCTACACCTTCTTTGGGAAGCAGAGCATTCCAATACCTGTTCCTGTATAAAACAATACACAGAACACTGGCTAGACATCACTTTGGTAACCAATTTAATGCACAAACACCCACTATGCCAAGAGTGGCAACTCACTCAGTCTCTTAAGAGGTACCCTAATCCTAACCGCAACACTAACCCTAAACCTTTCCTAACCCTAACCCTAACCCTAGTCCTAACCCTAACCCTAACCCTAACTCTGTCCTAAATCTGACCCCAATCCTAACCCTAACCCTAAACACTAATCTTAAAACTAACACAATAACCCTAACCCTGAACCTAACTCTATCCTAAAACTAACATAACTGAATCTTAAAATTAACTCTTATCCTTACCTTAACCATAACCTTAAAGCTAACTCTATCCTAACCAAACCAAACCCTAGCCCTAATTCAATCCTAAACCTACCCCTAACTGTTGGCTGACCCCTAACCCTATCTTTAATCTTAACCTTTAGTCTAGCCAAACCCAAATCATAATCATAACCCTAACCCTAACCCTAATACTAACCCAATCCCTATCCCTAACTCTATCCTAACATTAACCCTAACCCCATATCCTAATCCTAACCCTAACATTAACTGTAACCCTATCATAACCCTAAACCTAAACTTAGTCATAGCACTAACACTGACCCGAACTCTAAATATAACACTACATCTATTGTAAACCAAACCCCATCGTTAACACTAATTCTATCCTAAAACTATCCCTCACCCTAACACGCATAGAAACCTACCCTTAACCCTAACCCTATCCCTAACTGTAATCTAAACCTAAAACTAGGAGTAACACTAACACTAGCAATAACAATAATACTAACCCTAAAATGAATCCTAACATTAACACTAACCCTAACCCCAACTCTAACTTAAGTCTAAACTGAACACTTACACTAACCCTAAATCCTAACCCTACCCAAAAATCTATCTCTAACTCTATCTTAACACTAGCACTAACTCTAACCATAACTACATTCTGAACCTGACACTTACATTAACCCTAAACATTAACCCTAATCATAATCCTAACACTAAAAATAACTCTAACCCTAACGCAAACCCTAAATCTATCCGAACCAAAACCCTATTGCTAACCCTAACATAGTCCTACTCATAATCATAAAACCAAGAGTAACCCTAACTCCAAAGCTAAATTCCTACATTAACACTAATGCAAGCCCTAACCCTAAGCCTAAACTGAGGCCTAATCCAAAATCTTAAACCTAACTGTAAGCCAATCTCTATCTGAAACCTATCCCTAACCTTAACACTAAAACTAACACTACCCCTAAATCCTAAGCCCAGCCCTAAAACTAATCCTTTCCTGACCCTAACTTTAACCTTAACCCTAATTCTGTCCTAACCCAGAAACCAATCATAACAAGAACCCTGAACAGTAATCTTAGCCCTAAAAGAAATACTAACTATAACCCTATCCATAACCCTAAATCTTTTCTAACACAAAGCCTAACTTTAACGCTAATTCTATCTTAAAACAAACACTAACCCTAACATTAAGCATAACCATAAAGCTAACTATATTCTAACCAAACCAAACTCTAACCCTAATTCTATCCTAACACTAGCTCTAACCGTAACAATACCCTGGGCCTAACTCTAACCTTAACCCTAAATCTAGACAAAACACAAACACTAAACCTATCCCCAAACCTAACCCAAACCGAAAACATATCCCTAACCCTAATCCTACCCAAACACTATCCCTCACTCTATCCTAAACCTCACCCTAAAATTAACCTTAACCTTAATTTGTAACCATAACACTAACTGTAACACTATCATAACCCTAACACTCACCCTAAGCCTGCATCCTAATCCTAACTTTAACCTTAACCATAACGCTACCATAACCCTAACCCTAACCTTAGTCCTAACACTAACACTAACCCAAACCCAAAACATAACCCTAAATCTATCTGAACCTAAAATATAACCACTACCCTAATCCTATTGTAAATCTATTCCAAACCCTAACCCTAGCACTAACCCTACCCTTAACACTAACTCTAATACTTTCTCTATTCTAAACCTAACCATAATATTAATACTAATGCTAACTCTAAACGTGAATCCTAACATTAATACCAACCCTGAACCTAACTCTAACCTAAGCCTAAGCTGAAGCCTAACACACTAACCCTAATCCTAACTCTAACGCTAGCACTAACTCTATCCTATCCCTAACCCTAACCCTAACCCTAATCCTAACTCTTATCATAAACCTAACCCTAACATGAACCTTGACTCTTAACAATAATCTTAGCACTAACTCTAACCCCAAGACTAACCCTAACCGTAACACTATCAAAACATGAAACCTAACCCTAACCATAACCTAACCCTAAAGACTAATCCTAACCTTAAACCTAACCTAACTCTATACTAACCCTATTTTCTTACACTAAAACTAAATGTAACCCTAAACCTATTTTAAGCCTAACACTAACCCTTTCCTTAAATTCTTACATAAAACCTAATGCCAACTCTAGCCCCTAACCCTAACCCTTCTCATATCTACCCCTATGCTATCTCTACATCTAAACATTAACTCTGAACTTTCTATCCCTAACCTTCACCCTGATTCTAATGATAACCCTGACCATAACCTTAACTCTAACAGTAACCCTGTTTGACAGTAAACTTCACCCTAAACACAATATTACTAATGCTAATCCTAACCCTATCGCTGATTATTTGATTCTCAGAGTGAGATCTTAATGAGGAACAGTCATCTATGTTCTAGTTACTTTAGGAAGAAGGGAAGTCCAAAACCTCTTCACACATAACAGCACAGAACTCCCACCTAAATTTCACTTTGGTAACCGAAGTAATTTGCAAATTCTCACAATTCCAAGAGGGCAATTCAGTCTCCTAAGAGAAAGCATCCATGAAAGTGGTGATTTTCAGCTCATTGTGCAGGGAAATTAACCCAAACTGAACCTGATCCCTAACCCTAACCCTAAACTTAACCACTACAAAAACACTAACCCTAACTCTAACCCTATCATGAGCCTAACCTCAACCCTAACTCTATCTTGATCCTAACTAAATCCTAGCACTAACACTAACCATAATCCTAACACTAACTCTATCCTAACAGTGACCCTAAAGCTAACCTTAACTGTACCCCTCTCTGTAACTCTATGCTAACTCTAAAACTAACCCTAACCCTAATCCTAAATAAACCCAAGCCCTAAACCTACCACTAACCCTAACAATATTCTAAACATAATCCTAACAATAACCTTAAAACTAACAGTAAATCCGAACCCTAACCCAAAACCTAGTCCTAACTTTATCCTAACCCCAACAGCAACTATAACCCTAACCCAACCTAAGACTAACTCTAACCATAACACTATCACTAACAATAATACTAACCCTAACACTAACTCAAACTTAACTCTAAACCTAACAGTAACCCTAACCATAACCATAATCCTATCATAAACCTATCGCTAACTCTATACTGACTCTAATCCTAACCCTAACCCAAAACTATTATCCTAACCTAAACTTAAACCTAACTGTACCCGAACCCAAAACCTAACTCTAACGCTTGCCCTAACACTAACCCTATTCTATCCTGAAGCTAATCCTGACTCTAACCCTAACCCTGCAACCTAAACTTAACTGTAACCCTAGCCCTAACTCTATCCTAACCACTACCCTAACCCTAACTCTATCCTAACCACTACCCTAACCCTAACCCTAATCCTATCCTAAGCCTATCATAACCATAGCTTTAACCTTAACTCTGTAGGGACCCTAACCCGAATACTAATAATAACCCTCACCCTAACCATAACTCTATCCTAAATCTGAACCTAAACATAACTATGACTGTACCCGTAACCATAACTCTTTGCTAACTCTAACCCTAATACTAACCCAAACACTAACCCTTCCCTAAAAACTAATCCTAACCCTAACTTAATTCTACTGTAGCACTTTATCCTAACCCTAACCCTAACCCTAACCCTAACTATAAACCTAAACCTATTCTAACCTTAACCCTCAGCCTAAAGCCTTACAGTAAATTTAACATTTACTCTAGCCCCTAACCCTAATCCTTCTCATATCTACCCAATGATAACCCTAAATCTAAACAGTAACCCTAACACTTTTTGTGCCTAACCTTAATACTAACACTGTGGGTAATCCCTATATCCTGACCCTAACCTTAACTCGAAATGTAACACTGTCTTACCCTACTGCTAACCCTGAACACAATACCCCTAACCCTATCCCTGATTAATTGGATTCTAAGAGTCATACCTTAAAGGAGAAGAAACATCTAAGGTCCAGCTGCTTTGGGAATCAGGGAACACCAAAGGATGTTCTCACATACAGAGAACAAAGAACTCCTGACAAAACTTCACTTTCATAACCAAAGTAATTTGCAGAGCCCCGCTATGGCAAGAGAGGAAACTCAGTCTCCTGAGAGAAAGCATCCGTGAAGTTGGTGACTTTCCAGCTCGCTGTTCAGAAGAACTAGAGAAGAATGATTTTTCTCCCATTCATTCCTGTGGGAACCGAGCATATAATTCATTCTAAGCATCAAGGTTTTCTAGTAGAGCTGATTGTTTTTGAGCAATGTTTTGTGTTTCTGAGAGTGAATATTTAACAGAGAAGAACCAGGTAAGCTCCAGCTTCTTTGGGAAGCAGGGCACTTCATTGCCTGTGTCCACATACAGCGAAACACAAAGTACTGGCTAAAATGTCACTTTGCCAACCAAAGTATTTTGGGAACCCCACTATTCCAAGATAGTCAACTCATTCAGTCTCCTAAGAGAAAGGTTCCATGAATTTGGTGATTTTCCATTTCATTGTGCAATGTAACTGAAGAAGGATATTTTCTCTCAAATTCATCATTATGTGTACTGAGCTGGTAACACATTCTAAGCATCCAGGTTTCGTGGAAGAGCTGATTGTTTCTGCTCCATGATTGTGTTGCTAAGAGTGAGTTCTTACCAGAAAAAGCCAACTAAACTGCAGCTTCTTTGGGAAGTAGTGCATTCCAATGTCTGTTCCTTCATATGGCCAATCACAGAACTCTGGCTGAAACGTCACTTTGGTAACCAAAGTACTTTCCAGAGACCCTCTATGTCGAGAGTAGCAACTAAATCAGTCTCATAAGAAAAACCATTGGTGAATTTTACGACTTTCCAGCTAGATGCATAGAGGAACTGGAGAAGCATGTTTTCTTTCCCATTCGTTTCAATCTTAACCGAGGTGGTAACACATTCAAACCCTAACCCTAAGTATATTTTAACCCACACACTAACCTAAACTCTAACTCTAAACCTAGCCCTAACTGTCAATCATAACTTTAACATGAACCCCAACCCTAAATTTATCCTGAGATCTATCATAGTACTTACCCTAACCCTAACCTTAAACCTATCATAATTCTGACCTGAACCCTAACCCTAACCTATCCCAAATCTAACAGAAACCATAGCCATATGCCCTACCACAACTCTATGCTAACTCTAACTCTAACCCTAACCCTAACACTAATCTTAACACTAACCATAACTCCATCCTAAACTGACCTAACAGTAACCCCAACACTGATCCTATCATAACCATAACCATAACTCTATTCTAACTATAACTCTATCCTGACCCTAATCCTAACCCTAAGCATAAACACTCACCCTAACCCAAAAACTTAACCCTAACTTTTTCCAAAATAAAAGCTAACACAAAACCTTACCCTAACGCTAAGGTTAACACTTACTCTATCCAAACCACTTCCCTAATAAAAACACTAACACTAACACTAGCCCTATCATAACCTTAAATTTAAACCTAACTCTATCCTGACCCTAACAGAAAAAATAACCCTATTCCTAACTGAAACCCTAACACTAACACTAATACCAAGCCTAACACTAACTAAATCACAGCACCAATACTAACAGTAACCCTAACCCTAACCATATTCCTATGATAACCCCAATACTAAATCTATCCTAACCTTAACTCTATTCTTAACCTAATCATAATCCAAACCCTAAACACGAACCACAACCCTAAACTTAAGGCTAACCTTACCCAAACCCAAAATATAACTCTAATGCTTACAAGAAACTTAACCCTAATCCTAAACCTAATTGTATCCTAAACTTAACCATAAGCCTAAACCTAACCTTAAGCCTAACCATAAATCTATTCTAACCCTAAGCCAAACACTAACCCTATCTTAATGCTAACCATAAAACTAACATTAAACCTAACGTTATACTGAAAATAATACAAACAATAATCCTAACCATAACCCTTAATTCTAACCCTACACCACAACATATCTGTAACATTATCCTAACCCTGACCCTAACCTTAACTCTCTCCTAAACCTAACACTAACCCTAACTCTATCCTAACCCTGACTTAAACCTATCCCTAACTGTACCCCTTACCATAACTCTATGCTAATTCTAACCCTCACCCTCAATTTGAAATAACTCTAGCCCTAAATCTACCACTATCCCTAATACTATTCCAAAAATAAACCTAACACTAACCCTAATGTTAATCCTAACTCTATCCTAAACCTAATGCTAACTCTAAACATACCCTTAACCGTAACTCTATCTTAACCCTAACCCTAACTCTAACCCTAACACGATCCTGAACCTAACACTTACCACAATGCTAAACAATAATCCTAACCCTAACCTTAACTCTAACCCTAACACTAACTTTATCTTAGAAAAACACTAACCCTAACTTTAATGATAATCATAAAGCTAACTCTATCCTAACAAAATCAAACCCTAAAACTAATTCTGCTGTAACCTTAAACCTAACTGTAAACCTACCCCTAAACTTAACTCTAACCATAACACTAAATATAGCCAAACCCAAACACTGAACCTAACCTTAAACCTAAACTCCCCCAAACCTAAACCTGACACTAAACCTATCTCCATCCATATACCTAACTCTACCCTAACCCTGACACTAACATTTCCCCAATCCTAAACCACAATCTTAACCCTAACCCTAACCCTATCATAACCCTGAACCTAACCCTCATCCTAACACCAACACAAATCTGAACCCTAAACTGAACACTGAACCTATCTGAATCCAAATCCTATCTCTAACCCTAACTCTATCCTAAATTTATCCCTAATTCTAGCATTAATACTAACTCTAACATTAACACTAACCATAAATGTATCATAAATCTAAACCTAACTCTAAAATTAAAACTTAAAATGACACTAACTCTAAAAGTGAATCCTAATCTTAACACCAACCATAACACTAACTCTAACCTATCACTAAGCTGCAAACTAACCATAACCCTAAATCCTGACCTTAATTCTAAGACTATTCTAACCCTAACCATAACCCCAACTCTATTAGAACCCTAACTCTAGCACTAAATCTAACACTTAACACTAATCTTAATACCAACCCTAAACCTACAACTAACCTTAACCCTAAAACTATCCAAACCCTAATCCTAACCCTAAACCTAACCCTAAAGACTAACCCTATCCCTCACCCTAACCTAACTCTATCCTAACCCTATATTCTAACCCTAAACCTAATCATAACCATAACCATACTCTATCCCTAACACTAACCCTCACACTAAGTCCTTAGAGTAAAGCTAAAATTAACTCTAGGCACTAACCCTAACCCTTCGTATTTTTTTTTTAAATTTTATTTATTTATTTATTTGTGTGTGTGTGTGTGTGTGTGTGTGTGTGTGGCCAGCTCAGCCCACCAGGGGGTGGGGCTGGCTGGCATGTGGTGCTGGGGGATTGAACTGCAGTCCCTGTGCTTTGCTAAGCTTGTTCTAAGTAGGTGCTTTAGACCACTAAGCCATCTCACCAGCCCCCTAACCCTTCTCATATCTACCCTTATGCTTAACCTAAAGCTAAACATTCACCCTAGCACCTTCTATTCCTAACCTTAACTCTATCCCTAATGACAACCTCTATAGTCTGATCCTAACCCTAACTCTAACTGTAACCCTGTCTTACCCTAACCCTATCCCTGAACACAACACCCCCATCCCTACTCCTATCCCTATCCCTGATGATTTGGATTGTAAGAGTGAGATGTTATTGGAAAAGAGCCATCCAAGGTCTAGCTGCTCTGGAAAGCAGGGCATCCCAAAGCCTGTTCACACATACAGTAAAGCACAGAATTTCAGACAAAACTTCATTTTGGCAACCAAAGTAATTTTCAAAGACCAATAATGTCAGGAGTGGCAACTCACTCTCCTAAGAGAAAGCTTCCATAAAATTGGTGAATTTCCAGGTCGTTGTGCAGAGGAACTGGAGAAGGATGTTTTCTGTTGCATTCATTTCTATATAAACTGAGGTGTTTACACGTTCAAACCTTAACCTTAATTCAATTTTAACCCTCACACTAACCCAAACACTAACCATAACTCTAACCCTAACCCTAAATTCTAACCTTAGCACTAACCCTATCCCAAATGCTATCCTAACCACTACCGTAACACTTACCCTACCCTAACCCGATAGCAACCTTAACCTTAACCCTAACTTTTTCCTGATCTTAACCCAAATCCTAACACTAACCCTAACCCTAAACCTAACCCTACTCCTAACGCTTACCCTCACCCAAACCCTAAACCTAACCATAAGTGTATTCCTAACACTAACACTAATACTAATACAACCCTAACTCAATTCTAAAACTAACCCTAACAGTAACCCTAACAGTAACCCTAACCATATCAACGTCCTAACCCTAGCACTATACTAACCCTAATTTATCCTGACCCTAATATTGAGCTTAACTCTAAACGCTAAGCCTAACCCTAACCTTAACCTTAACTGTATCCAAACCCAAAACCTAATTCTAACGCTTACCCTAAAAAGAACCATAATCTTAACACTATGCTAAACCTACCCTTCACCCTATAGCTAACCGCACCCTTAACTGTAACTCTAACCCTAACCCTAACACTAAACCTATCCTAACCCTAAAGCTAAAACTAACACTATCATGACACTATTCTAAGAATAATCCTAACCCTAACCCTAACCTTAATTCTAACTCTATCCTGAACCTAACACTTACCATAAATCTCAATATTAACCCTAACCCTAATCTTCACACTAACGTGAACACTAAACCTAACTTGAACCCTAATTCTATAGGAATCCAAACCCTATACCTAACCCTAAACATATCCTAACCCTAACCATAAAACTAACAATAACTGTAATCCTAAACCTAAGTCCTAACCTTAACACTAACCCTACCTCTAACTCTAACCTAACCCTGATCCTAACCATAAACATAAACCTAAGTACTAACCCTAACTGTAACCCCAACTCTATCCTATACCTATCCCTAACCCTAACACTAAACCTAATACTGACCCTTAATTTTGACCCCAAGCCTAACCATAACCCTAACCATAACCCAAACTCTGTCCTAACACTGACCCCAATCATAACACTAACCCTAAACACTAAACTTAACCCTAGCACTAACAAAACACTAACATGAAGCTGAACCCTAACTCTGTCCTAAGTCTAAGCCTAACCCTAACACTAACTCAACATTAAAAGTAATGCTAACCCTAACCTTAAACATAAATATAAAGGTAACTCTATCCTAAATAAACCTAACCCTAACCCTAATTCTATCCTAAACATGCCGCTTACCGTAAAACTACCTCAACCCTAATTGTAAACTTAACTCTAAATTTAGCCAAATACAATTACTAAACCTAAACATAAACCCAAACCTAACCCTACCAGTTATTCTAACCCAAACCCTATCCATAACTGTATAGTAACCCTGAGCCTAACACTAACTCTAATGCTAAATCCTAATCAGAACACTAATGATAATCATATCATAAACCTAACACTAACCCTAACCCTAAATCCTAATCCTAACCCTAACCCTAACTCTGACCATAACCTTACCATAAAAAGAACCCTAACAATAATTACTAAAACTAACCGGAACCCTAAACTTAACCCTGAATCTACCAGAAACCAAACCATAACCCTAACTCTAACCCAATTCTTATCCTGATCCCAATACAAATTGTATCCTGTCACTAAACATAACCCTTAACACTACTCTTAGCATCAGCCTTAACATGAAAACTAACCCTAGCCATAAACTATCCAAACTGTAACTCTAATCCTAACCAAAACCCTAAAGACTAACACTAACCCAAACCTAGCTCTATACTAATCCTTTATCCTAACCGTAACCTTAACCCTATTCTGAACCTAACCCTCACCCTAAATCCTTCCAGTAAACCTAAGAGTAACTCTTCCTCTAACTGTAAACCTGTAAATCCTAACCTTAACACTAAGCGTAATTTTAACTTTATCCTAACCACTACCTTAATAGTAACCTTAATCCTAACCCTAACCCTATCATAACACTAACTTCAACCCTAACTCTAACCTGAACCTAACCCGAATCCTATCCCTAACCCTAACCCTAACACTAACCCTAACTGTACCCCTAACCGTAACTCTATGCTGAATCTAACCCTAATGCTAGCTCAAAACCTATACCTAAATCTATGCTAACCTGACTCTAACGCTAAAACTAACCCTAAATCCTAATCATAACCCTAAGCCAAATACATAAACTTAACATTAACACTAACACGAAATCCTAATTCTAACCCTAAACCTAACCAAAACCCTATCATAACCCTAACCATAACCCTAATACTAACACTAACACTAACCCGAACCCTAAACTGAACCCTAAATCTATCCAAATCCAAAAGCTATTCCTATCCCCAACCCTAACCTAAACCCATCTCTAACCCTAACCCTAACACTAAACCTACCTTTAACACTAACCCTAACAGTAATGTTATCCTAACCCTAACCCTAACACTAAAACTAACAATAACACTAACCCTAAAAGTGAATCCTAACCTGAACACCAACCCAAACCCTAAAACTAATGTAAACTGAAGATGGACCCTAAAGCTAGCATAAATCCAAACCTTAATGAAAAACTACTCTATTCTAACCTTAAACTTAACCCTAACCCTGGCTTTAAACCTATTCTAACACTAACCCTTACACTACCCTAGCCCTAACCCTAGAACTAACCTTTACCCTTAATACTAACCTTAACACTAAACCTAATACTTAACACTAATCTTAACACTAACTCTAACCTAACATTAACCTAAACCCTAACACTATCCAGACACTAACGCTAAAACCAATCCTAACCCTAAACACTAACCTTCACCCTAACCCTATCTTAGCACTATATTCTAAGCATAAACCTAACTGTAACCCTAACCATATTCTAACCCTAACCCTAAACCTCACCCTAAATCCTTACAATAAACCTAACACTAACTCTGGCCCAAAACCCTAAAACTTCTCATATCACCCCTAAGCTAACCCTAAATCTAAACATTCACCTTAAATCTATCATTAACCTTAACACTCACCCTAATGATGTTAACCCCTGTACCCTCACTCTAACCCTAACTCTAACCATAACCCTCCCTTACCCTAACCATGAACACAATACCTGTAGCCCTAATACTAATGCAATCACTGATTATTTGCATTCTTAGAGTGACATCTTATTAGAGAAGAGCCATCTAAGGTCCAGATTCTTTGGGAAGCAGGGAACACGAAACCTGTTCACACACACACAGTACAGCACAGAACTATAGCCAAAATTTCACTTTGAAAACCGAAGTAATTCCCAAAGCCCCAGTTTGCCAAGAGTGGCAACTCAGTCTCCTAGGAGAAAGCATCCGTGGAGTTAGTGAATTTAAAGGTCATTGTGTACAGGAACTAGAGAAGGATGTTTTCTCTCCCATTCATTCCTATGAGAACCGAGCAGGAAACACATTCTAAGCATCCAGGTTTCCTCAAAGAGCTGATTGTTTCTGCTCCATGATTTGTGTTTCTAAGAGTGAGATTTTAACACAGACGAGCCAGCTAAGCTCCAGCTTTTTGGGGAAGCAGGACACAGTGCAATGTTGGTTCCCACATATGGCAAAACACAGAAATCTGGCTAAAACATCACTTTGATAACCAAAGCAATTTGCAAAATTGCGCTATGCCAAGAAGTGCAACTCATTCAGTCTCATGAGAAAAATCATTGGGGAAGTTTTGACTTTCCAGTTCGTTGTGCAGAGGTAGTGGAGAAAGATGTTTTCTCTCCCACTCGTTTCTATCCTTACTGAGGTAGTAACACGTTCAAACAGTAACCCTAAATCTATTTTAAGCCTCATACTAACCAAAACACTAACCCTAACCCTAACCCTAAATCCTCCCCGTAACACTAACAGAAACCCTAACTCTATCATAACCACCACACTAACCCTATGATAAACCTAAACTTAATCCTATCTCTATCCTGACCTGAAAACTAATCTGAACACTAACCTTAACCCTAAACCTAAATCTAACTCTATCCTAAATCTGACCTTAAAGCTAATGCTAACAAAACCCCTTACACTATACTAATTCTAACCCTAACCATAACATTAAACTAACATAGCCAGAAACCTATCATTTTTTATTAATCAAGAAATAAATTTATTTATTTTTTTCCATAATTTTATTGAGAAACAAATAGCAATGAGACAGTTTCCAACCAAATTGGTAGGACAGTTTCAATAATTAACACACTACATACATTCTTCCTAGTGGTTAATTGCTGTACAAGATGCAAACTCGATATCATATTTAAAAATACCATTAGAAGGGGGGCCAGGGAGATGGCTCAGTGGAATAAGCGCTTCCCTAGCAAGTGTAAAGGCCTGAGTTCAATCCCTGGTTCAGAAAAAAAACACTGTTAGAACAAATTAATCTATTCATCAAGAGAAAGTAAGTATATATCTATCCTAACCACTTTGAATACACAGATACAAAATGGACATTCATCTGTATACCCTTTTTTGTTAAGTTCCATCATTTAAATATTATAGGTGTGTAAACTCAGCAAAATATTCTAAAAGAGTTCACTAGTCCATAATAGTATTGGGTCTTCCGCTTCACTGGCAATGTCAGAAATTCTTGACCTGAGTCCCCTACAGCTCATTATAACACCATGGCTTTACTTCTTATACTTCGTTTTCATAATTCTCTGCTGGATGGTTAAGACCAAGGTAAAGCAGGACCTATGCAACAAGAGTTGGAGCTTTTGGGTCTGATAAGATCAGTGAAATGCCCTCAGGATTTATCCTGAGATCTTGTACCTCAGATTGTAGAACCATTGTCAGTGTCAGCCATGTGGATGAGTCAAGGACATTGCTTGGCCAATATGCTCTCTGTGAAAGCCTGAGACAATGTTTTCTCTCCATGTGACTCTCCTTAGGCACACTCTACATCATCAATCACTTTCCTCTTTGGCCCCATAGTCTCCTTGATCAGAAAATTTGGGACACTATCGAGTTACAGGACGTTACAATACAAGTTCTCATATGCCCTGAGGCTTATGTGAACTTGGAAGGGTAGGGCTAAAATGTTCAATATCTTTGTGACCCTCCTTTTTCTGTAATTTTGGTCTGCAAAATTAGGTTGTTAACCATTCAGAAGACCAGCTTATTGTTATTACCATACAACCTAGGCTGTTATGCTTACCCTCATTATCTGTCTGAATATCAAACATTTTAGGCGTAACATGGAAAAGGTATTTTTCATCAAGTATTGATATGTTGAACTTTAAGTCCCTATAGAATATGATGAAAAAACATTTAAAATTAGAATATATATCAAAAAATAGGCATAAAGAATTATATACTTTGATGTTAACACATAAGTCCAAAAATCTAACCATATACAACCTTGAAGCAGGACAGTCCCAAAATATTCCTTTTCCTATCTCTTGCCTTCATTCACCAACCCTGCTTTTTGAACAGTTATCTACCCGAGAGACAGCACAGCGGCTACTGGCATGTCATGACAAGCAGCCCATATTCAGAAGACCAGAATGACAGGCACGCCAAGCATGAAACCACTATTACAGATTACCATCTTCAGGGAAGTTGCTTATTTCGCAGGTATCAGTATATACAGTTAGTCAGGGTGAGAATCTTTCCAATTAACTTCTAGATTCAAAAATCTTCTGGAGATTCTCAGGATCATTGTGTTGCCCATCTTCTATATATAACTGTATGGCTTGACATTGTCATTTTTCCTAGCTCTTCTCCTTTACCTCTCTTCATTAGTCCTCGAGATCCTGCTTTCCTTTTACTTGTATTATACTTTTTTATTTGTACTTCTTTTTTTGAGTTCTTATACTAGGGAAACTATATGCTATTTACACATTTGGTCGGATTTATTTCACTTATGAGTATATGTTCAAGTGGCATCCACTTCAATATAAAGGTTTCGAGTTTATCATTCTTTATAGCTGAGTAATACTCCATTGTGTGAAAATACCACACCTTTTTCAACCATTACTCAAGTGATGGGCATCTTGGTTGTTTCCAAGATTTGGCTATCGCAAATTGTTCTGCTATAAACATAGGCACACATATATCCCTATGATATGATGTTTTCAGTTCCTTCGGGAAAATTCCCAGTAGAGGAATAGCTGATTTAAATGGGATTTCCAGGCCAGCTTTTCTAAAGTCTCCACACTGATTTCCATAAATGTTGCACCAGTCCACATTCCCGCCATCAGTTTAGAATGGTTCCTTTTTCCCCACAGCCTCTCCAACATTTGTGGTTGGGTGATTTTTTTATGATAACCATTCTTTCTGGGGTGAAATGATATCTCAATGTTGTTTTAATTTGCATTTCAGAGATGGCTAGTGATGTGGAGCATTTTTTCATATATTTATTCACTTCTTTAATTTCTTCCTCTGAGAAGTGTGTGTTCATCTCGGATACTCATTTCTGGATTGGGTCTTTAAATTTTGGGGCCCTAGTGTTTTTATTTCTTTATAAATTTCAGAAAGCAGACCTTTGTCTGGGTACTTATTTGTCATGATTTTTTTTTCAAATTTGTGTGTTGCCTTTTCACTTTGTTGGTAATTTCTTTTGATGTGAAAAACTTAGTAAGAGCAGGTCCCAGTTGTTAATTATTTCAACTGTTTCCCATAAAATTTCATTTCTGTTCATGAAGTCTTTGACTGCCCCTATGTCTTCAAGAGTTCCTCCTACTTTCCCTTCCAGGGGATTTAGTGTCTCTGCTTTAATGTTTAGATCTTTAATACATTTTGACTTTAGTTTAGTGCATGGTGACAGAACTGGGTCGAGTTTTAGGAACTGGAGAAGGATGTTTTCTCTCCCATTCATTCCTATGGGAACCAACCTGGAGTCACTGTTTAAGCATCCAGGTTTCCTGGTAGAGCTAATTGTTTGTGGTCCAAGATTTGAGTTTCTAAGAATGAGTTCTTAATGGAGAAGGGCCCACGAAGCTACTGCTTCTTTGTGAAGCAGGGCACTACAAAGCCTGTTCCTGTATACAGGCTGTATACAGAAACAGGCTTTGTAGTGCCCTGCTTCTTTGTGAAGCAGGGTACTCTAATGCCTGTTCTCCCATACAGGGAAAGTATAACTATGGCTAAAAAATCACTTTGGTAACAGAACTAATTCTCAATTCCCACTGTGCTAAGAGGAGCAACTCATTGAGTATCCTAAGGGCAAGCATCCCTGAAGTTGGTGACTTTTCATCTCACTGTGAAGAGGAACTGCAGAACAATATTTTCTCTCCCATTAATTATTATAGGAAGCATGCTGGTAATACGTTTTAAGCATCCAGGTTTCCTTGTAGAACTGAGTGTTTCTCCTTCCTGATTTGTGTTTCTAACTGTGAGTTCTTAACGAAAAGTGTTAACTAAGCTCCAGATTCTTGAGGAAACAGGGCACTCCAATGCCTGTTCCCACATACGGTGAAATACACAACACTGTCTAAAATGTAACTTTTGTTACCAAAGTATTTCACAAAGACGCAATATGCCAATAGTGGCAACATATTCAATTTCCTGTGAAAAACCATGTTTAAAGTTTGTGACTTTCCAGCTCCTTGAGCAGAGGAACAAGAGATTGACATTTTCTCATCCATTTATTTCTATCTTAACCGAGGTGGTAACACATCCAAACCCTAACCCAAAGTCTATTTTATCCCTCACATTAACAAAAGCACTAACCCTAATATTAAATCCTAACCTTAACCATAACCCTAACTCTATCCTAACAACTAAACTAACCCTAACACTAACCCTAACCTTAACCTTATAATAACCCTAAATTTAACCCTAAATTTATCCTGACCAAAACCCAAATCCTAACACTAACTCTAACCCTAAAACTAACTCTAAGCCTATCCTAACCCTTACCATAAACTAAACCTTAAACATACAACTAACTATAACTCTATGCTAAATCTAACTTTAAGCCTAACTAACCATAACAGCATTCTAAATATAATACTTACACTAACCCTAACTGTAACCTCAAATTTCACCCCTAACCCCAACCTGAGGCGTAACTATCCTAACACTAACCCTAACACTAACCCTAATGCTAAATCCCAATGCTAACTTTAAACAAAACCCTAACCCTATCAAAATCCTAACCCTAACGATAAAAGTTAATTTTAACACTAACAGAAAAGCTATCCCTAAATCTATCCTAACCCTAACCCAAACCCTAATGCAAATCCTAAACATAAACCTAACCCAAACACTAACCATAACATTAATCATAACGCTTACACTAATACTAATACTAACCCTAACTGTAACCCTAAACCTAAAGCTAACCCTATCCTAACTTTAACCCTAACTCTATCTTAACCCTAAATCTATGTTGACATTAAACCTAACCCTAACCCTAAACACTAACCCTAACCCTAACCTTAACCCTAACCCTAAATCTATCCTAAACCTAACCCTAAGCTTAACCTTAATCCAAACTCTAACCCTAATGCACAACATAATTTTAATCCTAACTGTAAACCTAAAACTAACACCAATAGTAACCCTAACCCTAACTCAATCTTAACCCTAACCATAGCAGAAAGCTTAACCCTAAACCTAAACCTAAAATAAAACTAACCCTCACTCTATCCTGACCCTAATCCTAACCCTAAACCTAAACACTAACCCAAATCCTAAACATAAACCTAACCCAAACACTAACCATAACATTAATCATAACGCTTACACTAATACTAATACTAACCGTAAGTGTAACCCTAACTGTAACCCTAACTGTAACCCCTAATACTAAACCTAAACTTAACCCTTACTGCATTTGAACCCAGAACCTAAATCTAA
This sequence comes from Octodon degus, assembly GCF_000260255.1. NCBI lineage: Eukaryota > Metazoa > Chordata > Mammalia > Rodentia > Octodontidae > Octodon > Octodon degus. Next base: position 192,822 of record NW_004525066.1, read on the forward strand.
TGCTTACCCTAACACTAACCCTCATGCTAACTCTATCCTAACACTAACCCTAGAACTCACGGTACCCCTAAGAGTAATTCTATACTAACCCTACCCTTAACACTAACCCTGTCCTAACCCGAACACTAAAAGCAACACTAAACCTAACTATACTAAAAACAACCCCAACTCTCTCACCCTAACCCTAAATCCTAACCCTAACACAAAATATATCCCAGACTCTATCCTAAACCTAACACTAACCCAAATGTTAATCATAACTATAAAGCTGACTCTATCCTAACCAAACCAAAACCTAACCATAATTCTATCTAAACCCTACCCCTAATCATAACCCTACACCTAAACCTCAGTCTAAACTTAACACTAATTTCAGCCATTCCAAACCGTAAACCTAACCCTAATGCTAAACCTAACCCAAAACCTAAACTTAACCTTAATCCTAACAAATCCCTATTACTAACTCTATCCTAACATTGACCCTAATTTAACACTAACCATATCCTTAACCGTAACTCTATCCTAAAACTAATCCTAAGACAAACACTAACTCTATCTTAAAACTAATGCTAACACTTTAATCATAAATGTAAAGCCAACTCATTCATATCCAAAGCACACAGTAACTTTAATTTTATCCTACCCATCTTCTAACTGTAATGCTACTCCTAAGGCTAACTTAAATCTTAACTCTAAATCTAGCCAAATCCAAACCGCAACCTAATCTTAAACCTAACTCTAACCCAAAACTAATCCCAAACCTAATCCTATCCCTAAATCTATCCTAAAACTAACCCTAACCCTAAATACTAATCATAACCCTAGCCTTAATCCTATCAGAACCCTAACCTTAACACTAATGCTAAATCCTAATCCAAACACTCATTCTAACAATAACTCTATCATAACTTTATCCTTAACCCTAATCCTAACACTACCAGAAACACGAACCCTAAACTTCACCCTAAATCTATGCAAAATCAAACCCTATCGCTAACTCTAATCCTATCCTAAACCTATCCCTAAACTTAGCCCTAAAAATAACTCTACACTTAACACTAACTCTAACCCTAACTGTATCCTAAACCTAACACTAACACTGAAAATAACACTAATCCTAAAAGTAAATCCTAACCTTAACACCAACTTTAAACCTAACTCTGACCTAACCCTAAGCTGAACCATAACACTAATCCTAAATCCTAACACTAAAGTTAACATTAACTCTATCCTAACCCTATCCTTAAACCTAATCTACTTGTAACCATAACAAACACCCTAAATACTTACAGTAAACAAAGTAATAAATGCAACCCCTAACCCTAACTCTTCTTGTACCTGCACCTACACTAACCCTAAATCTAAACCTTAACCCTAACGTTTTCTATCCCTAATCTTAATGCTAACCATAATGATAACCCCTACACCCTGACCCTAACCCTAACTCTAACCATAACCCTGTCTTACCCTAACCCTAACCCTGAACCAATACCCCTAACCCTACTCCTAACCCTATCCCTGATTATTTGGATAAAAAGAGTGAGATTTTACTGGAGCAGAACCATCTAAGATCGAGCTGCTTAGGGAAGCAGGGAATGCTATAGCTTTTTCATGCATAGAGAAAAAGCACAGAACTCACGCCAAAACTTCATTTTGCTAACTGAAGTAATTTGCACAGCCCCAATATGCCAAGAGTGGAAACTTATTCTCCTAAGAGAAAGTATTCAGGAACTTGACAGCTTTCCAGCTCATTGTGCAGCGGAACTGGAGAAGGATATTTTCTATCCCATTCAATCTTATGGGAACCAAACAGGTAACACAGTCTAAGCATCCAGGGTTCCTGGTAGAGCTGATTGTGCTCCCAGATTTGTGTTTCTAACAATGAGTTCTTAACGGAGAATAGCCAGCTAAGCTCCTTCTTTATTGAGAAGCAAGATACTCCAATGCCTGTTCCTGCATCGAGCAAAAGCAAAACCCTGCCTAAAATGAATTTGGTAACCTAAGTCATTCGCAAAGGCCCTTTTTTTGCGAAGAGTTGCAACTCATTGAGTCTGGTAAGAAAATCATTGGTGAAGTTCACGACTTCAAACTGATTGTACAAGGAACTGGAGAAAGATGTTTACTATCAAATTTGTATCTATCTTAACCAAGATGGGAACAGGTTCAAAAACTAAACCTAAGTATATTTTAACCCTCACACTAACCGAAAGAGTAACGCTAACCCTAACACTAACTCTATCATAACCCTAACCTTACCCCTAAATCTATCCTGACCCTAACCCGAATCCTAACACTAACCCAACCCTAATTCTAACAGTAACCATAACCCTAATCCTAAACTGTCCCTTGCTCTAAACCTACTACAAACCCTAACACTATTTTAAAATTAAACCTAACCCTAACCTTAACCCTAAATCTAAACCCTAAACTAAACCATAGCACTAACTCTATCTTAACGCAAAACATTACTCTAAACTTGAAGCTAAATCCTAATCATAATCCTAAGCAGAACCCTAATGCCATTGTAGCCCTAACCCTAATCTTAACCTTAAATCCTAACCTTAACCCAAACCCTAGCCCTAAATCTATCCTAACCCCAACACAAACCCTAAACGTAATCCTAATCCTAACCCTAACCCAAATCCTAACCGTAACTCTAAACCTAACTCATAACACTACCATAACACTAACACTAAACCTAACAGTTCACCTGTTACTCTTTCCTAACTCTAACCTTAACACTAATCCTATCCTAACCCTGATACTAAAACTAGCATTAACCTAACACTATAGTAAAATTAATCCCAACCCTAACCATAACCTTAAACCTAAATCCTAACTCTAACCCATAACCTATCCCTAACTCTATCCTAACGAGTCTAACAATTACTACAAGACAAAACATTAATCATAACTCTAATCCTAACACTAACACTAAGCATGACCTTAAACTGAATACTAACTCTATCCAAACCCAAATCCTATCCCTAACCCTAACCCTATCCTAACGCTAACCTTGAAACTAATATTAAAGCTTAACCTAAACCTAAATCCTAACATTAATACTAATACTAACTGTAACCTAACCCTAAGCCTAACACTAACCCTAACATTAAATCCTAACCATAACTCTCGCACTACCTCTATCCTAAACCTAATACTAACCCTAACCTTAACCCTAACCCTAAATCTAACCTAACCCTAACCCCAAACCTAACACTAACTCTATCTTCAAACTAACAATAACCCTAATTTTAACCCTAACCCTAACTCTAACCTATCTCTAACCTCAACTCTAACTCTAACACTAACTTTTTCTTAAAAGCGGAGCCAGGGAGACAGCTCAGTGGAATAAGCACTTCCTTGGCAAGGGCCTGAGTTTAATCCCCAGTTCTGAAAAAAAAAAAAAAAAAAAAAACTAACACTAACCCTAAACTTAACGATAACCGAAAAGTTAACTCCATCCTAACCAAATCAAACCCCAACAATATTTTTATCCTACCCTATCCCTAACCATAACCCTACCCCTAAACCTCACCCTAACTCTAACCTGAAACTTAAACCTAACCCTTATCCTAACCCAAACACTATCATTAACTCTATGCTAAACATGACACTAACACTCACTCTAACCCTAAATCCTAATCATAACCCTAACCCTAAACCTATTATAAATGTAACCCTCAACCGAAATCCTAATCTTAAACCTATCATGACCGGAAATCTAACTCTAATCCTAACCCTAACACTAAACTGAAACCTATGCTTAACCATAAACCTATCCAAACCCAGGATCTGTCCTTAACCCTAACCCTATTCTAAACCTTTCACAAACTCTAACCCTAACACTAACCCTACCCTCAACACTAAACTTAACTCTAATTGTATCATGACCTAATCTTAACCCTAACAACAACAGTAACAATAACACTAACCCTAAAGGTGAATAATAACCTTAACACTAACCATAAACATAACTCTAAACTAACTATAAGGTGAACTCTACACCTAACCCTAATTTCTAACCTTAATAACAACACTATCTCTATCCTAACCTTAACCCTAACACTAACACTAACCCTGCCCTAACCTTAACTGTAACCCTAACTCTATCCTAACTTTAACCCTAAAAATAAACTTAACACTTAATGCTAATCTTAACACTACCTCTAACACTAACACTAAGTCTAACCATAACACTATCCAAACCCTAACCCTAACCCTAAAGACTACCCCTAACCCTAACCTAAATCTATCATGACCCTATATCCTAACTCTAACCTAAAAAGTAACCCTAACCCTAATCTATCCTAACCCTAACCCTAAACCTATATCCTTACAGTAAATCTAACACTAACTGTAGGCTTTAATACTAACCCTAACCCTTCTTGTATCTACTCCTACACTAACTCTAAATCTAAACATTAACCTTTACACTTTCTATCCCTAAACTTAATGCTAACCCTAACGAAAACCCCTGTATCCTGACCCTAACCCTCACTCTAACTGTAAAACTGTCTTATCCTAACCATAACCCTTAACAAAATAAGCCTAACCATAATCCTAACTCTATCCATGATTATTTGGATTCTAAGAGTGAGATCTTAATGGGGAATAGCCATCTAAGGTCCAGCTGCTTAGGGAAGCAGGGAACACCATAGTCTTTTCACACATACAGCAATGCACAGAACTCATGCAAAAAACTTCACATTGGTAGCAGAAGTAATTTGCAAAGCCCCACTATGCCAAAACTGGCAACTCAGACTCCTAAGAGAAAGCATCCATGAGGTTGGTGACTTTCCAGCTCTTTGTGCAGCAGAACTGGAGAAGGATGTGTTCTCTCCCATTCATTCCTATGGGAAGTGAGCTGGTAACACATTCTAAGCATCCAGGTTTCGTGATAGGGCTGATTGTTTTTGCTCCATGATTTTTGTTTGTAAGAGTGAGGTTTGCTTTTTTTTTTGACATCAGTTAATTTATTATAAAGAAAAAAATAAAAACAATGGTATAAAATCTCAAAACAAGATTTTAGGAGAGTAACAATGGTTAGTACATTGTGTATTGTTACTGCCAAAGT
>NW_004525066.1:198588-198913 GCF_000260255.1 Octodon degus
TCATTTAGTAGTCTGTGTAGGCTTGGCTTTGTCATCATGAAATTCTTTAGTTGTTCTTTGTCATGAAAATATTTCACTTCTGCATTATATTTGAAAGAGAGTCTTGCTGGATAGATCAGTATGGGTTGGAATTTGTTTGCTTGCAAGACTTGAAGTACTTTGCTCCATGCTCTTCTTGACTTGATAGCTTGTGAAGAAAAATCTGACGTTATTCTGATGGTTTTTCTTTTAAAAGTGATTTTTTTCTTTTCTTTAGCTGCTTTTAGTATACTGTTCCTATGCTGAATTTCTGGAATCTTGATTATTATGTGTCTGGGTGTGGTTT